>NC_081567.1:14176322-14187365 GCF_022355385.1 Mustela nigripes | reverse complement strand
CCCCTCCCCCCAGCAACCCTCAGTTTGTTTTGTGACATTAAGAGTCTGTTTTGGTTTGTCTCCCTCCCGATCCCATCTTGTTTCATTGATTCTTCTCGTACCCACTTAAGCCCCCATGTTGCAACACCACTTCCTCATATCAGGGAGATCATATGATAGTTGTCTTTCTCTGCTTGACTTATCTCGCTAAGCATGATACGCTCTAGTTCCATCCATGTCATTGCAAATGGCAAGATTTCATTTCTTTTGACGGCTGCATAGTATTCCGTTGTGTATATATACCACTTCTTTTTGATCCATTCATCTGTTGATGGGCATCTAGGTTCTTAGAAAAAAAAATTTTTTTAAACATCTACCTTAGGGACTAACCTCCTTGATAAACATGGATTACGTCTGACCTTGGACATCGTGGTTCCCTCTGATACGAACTAGCCATACACTAAACAACCAGGCCCGGGAACAAGCTAACTTTACATATGTATTTCTTACTTTAAGGCAGTTAAGTGAAGAATGTTTTGTGAATAATGGTGACATTGGGTTTCACAATAGCTGATCGACATGCTTTCTTTTGGGCAGTAATTAGAGACTAAAGTTACTTGTCTATAGCAGCCGCTACTAACTCACAATCACACAACTGTGCTCTGTGTTCGAAAGAGAATGATTGTTCTCTGGTGGAGTTTGGTTCATCTAGGAGGGACCTCAAGGAATCAAGACAGAAAATAAGGAGGAAAAAATATAGTCCCGCTTCATGCCATGTTCATAGTTTCGGGGTGCTTCTCTATGCACCATCTGTTACTCTAAAAGCCAGGGACAGAGCAAGGAACAGAACTGATTAGGTTCCTGCTCCGATGGAGTTTACATCCTAGTGATGACACACAGATAATAAGCATTTAGCAAATGCTCAAATGACTTTGAGCTAATCTGCAACCACGTGGTTTCTGTCAGTTGCCTTTCTTCTTGGTACGGATCATGTTTTCCTGTTGTTTGTACCTCTAGGAATTTTGAATTGTGCCCCAGACTTTGTAGACAAGCTGTGGTAGAGACTCTGGGTTCTGTTATGTTCATGCAAAGAGTATTTATTGGTTCACCAGTGTGTTTGTTTTAGCTGGACCACAGCTGAAGTGTCCATTCAGTTCTCTGAGGCTTAGCCGGCCGGCTTGAGTCTGCCCTGGCCGGGTAGATTTGGGGGGTTGACCTGATGTCTGACAGCATGACTCATGAGATTTGGGTCCCTCCCTCTGTGATTCTATCCTTGCCGGCGAGTCTCTCCTCCTTCCCAGCTGCTGGTGGTGCCCTGAACCCTGTCTTCTAATTGCTCGGCAGTAAGACTTCGGTGTCTAGCCTCACAGGGCACTGATGGGGGCTGCTCTCGGCTGAAAGTCACACAAACAGAAAGGTGCTCAGTGCATTTCAGTCTTTCCAACATCAACGTCCTTCAGCGTCCCCCTGCTTTGAGTCACTCTCGTGCCTTCTGAGCATCGTTTTTTATGCATCGCCCAGACTTTATGACTATTATTTGTTATGGATGTGATTTATGACAGAGAGTTGGTTTAATATGAGCTACTCTAGGACAATTAGGAGCAGAACATCCAAACTCAGCAAACAAATAGGTAGGTAGGTAGATGGGTAGATACGATAGTTTCAGATGGTGATACGTGGCAAAAACTCGTGTCTGGAGTGCGTCTGTGGACGGGGCACGTCACCGGAGTGACTGGGGAGAGCCTCTTAGGAGGTGGCATTGAGCTGGACCCGAGTGAGGAGGGGAAGCCGGGCGCTCATGGATCCGGGCGCCAGCCTCCAACAGGAGCGTCAGGCATACAGACGCGGGCATAAGGGTCTGGGGTGTTGCCGAGGCAGGGATTCGGCTGCGGGGTGCGTGGGTGGTCAGAGAGGTGGGTCACAGGGCCTCGGGGACCTCAGAAAGGCAAGAGCATTTCATTCTATATCTGATGAGAAATCACGGAAGAATTTGAAGCAAAGCGTGATGTGGCCCGATTGACACTTTCCAAAGACCACCCTGGCTCTGCAGAGAACAGGCAGGAGCGGAAGCAGACAGCTTGGGTCGTCTAGTTGGGGAAGGTGAAGCTTGGGGCAGGAGTGGCAGCCCATGAGAGGCCCTGCGTGGGGGACAGGCCCCAGCAGTGTGGAGGACTTCACAGTGGGAGGTGGGTCAAAGCTGGCTATGGGGGGGGTCAAAACTGGGGACAGTGACAAAAGACCTGGATAGGGTTGACAGAATGGCCCCTAAGAGACTGTTCCATCGCCCAGTGGTCAGAGCAGAACAGCCCCGTCTAGCCCCATCTGCCTCTCTGTGCAGCCAGGCCTGGAGGACATGCCTAATAGAAATGTCTTCTTAAAATCCCACAAGTAAGATGTCTGGGTCTGCGATTCGACCCATGTGACAGAGGTCAGTGCTGATCTCTCTGCTGCGTTTCCTGGGGGTTGGCCAGCCCTGGGGGCTCCCGCTCAGCGGCAGGAAGCTGGGGACCTCCTACCAGCCGGCAGGAAGGCACACATTCAGATGCATGTATTTTCCAGAGCAGCTGATTATGAAACGTGAGGTCTCCTTCTAGAAGGCCTAGGCTGTGTGGGCCCTTGCCAGAGGACATGGGTGTGTGTCCCCTAGGGAGACCACAATTGCAACCCTGTCCTGGGGGCGGGGTCTCAGGGGTCTCCTGGGGTGAGGTTATAGGGGAGTCAGCCCTCCAAGGGCAGAGAGAGGAGTCTCCTCCCTTGACATGGGTGGGTGGCCTGGCAATTCCTGCCCTGGGCCTAGGTGATCCCTGCGGCTCCTCAGAAAACTGAAGTTTGAGACTGAAAGAGAAGAAAGAGAAAAGGCAATAAAACAGACCCACAGATAATGAAGAAACACTCAGTACAAGTCAAGACGAGGCAATAAAACTCAGTTGAAATGGATGAGGTGAGTGTCTGAGAGGGAGCCCGGCCAACAGCACGAGAAGTTCAACACGGAGAGGCGGAAGGAGAGGAGGAAGATGGTAGGCGTGTGCGTGACGGAGTAAGGACACGCCTTCAAAACGGAAAGGACAAGTGTGTATTGACATGGAACCTCACAGGAGAGGAGTGTTTCCAGCAGTCAGCGGAAAGGGCCGTGCCAGGCGGCGCGGGTCTGTAGCCAGCTCGGGTCCCTCTTGAAAGTGTGGAGTCCAAAGGCGGTCTGGGCTCCTTCCCTCCAGGCTCATAGGCCTCCGGGCGGTTGTGGTCTTAGGCTCCCGCGTCTGGGCTCAGGACGGCTCCCAGAACCAGCGCCTGTTCCGCAAAGGCCGTGGCAGCAGGGAAGAGAGGCAGGCCGCGAGGAACCAGCGGGGTGGCTGTTCAAGAGGTGATCCCAGGGGATCACCAGGTGCCCGGGCGAGTGCCAGCTTCTCCCTGTCTCCGCCCCCGCCCCCGCCCCAAGGCATCCGGGGGAAAGGACCATGAACTTCCGGCGTCCATCTGCAGTGAACCAAGACTCGCAGCAGCACCTGCTAAGTAAGAAGCAGCAGCACCTGTGTAAGAGGCCGTGCGGCCCACGGGGCGTAGGGTGAGATCAGGTAGCCCTTCCTCCTGCGCTGGAGCAGAGCCCACTCGGAGAGTTCAGTCCCGTCTGCAGCCCCGGTGTCTGGCTACCTCTTACCTTATTCTCCCAAGCGTCTTGTTGGTTGTGTCTACATACAACGCTAGGCTCAGGGTCCGGGTCCGGGTCCCGGTCAGGGTCCGGGTTATAGTGAGCACCTGATCTGCATACGCACCCTGGGAACCCTCGGAAGCTGGCGCAGATCGCTGTGATGTCTCCAAGGCCAGCCGGGGGAGATGTCTGGGACACCAGTGTTCCTGAAGTCAGGACGAGGACCACCACCCAGCCTAGCCCCTGAGGATTACCCAAGAAGACCCAGACATGAGCCCTGAGTTAAAAAGGGGCAGCAGACGCCCTGCCCACTGGTCCCAGTGAGCATGCGTGAGGGAAGCCCAGGCGTTCCTGGGGCTCTCCTTTCTTTCATGCTTCTCAGGGGATCAGAGTCTGCCCAACCGGGACGGCAAATTACTCTAGGACGTAAAGAGCTTGAACCCCTGGAGGCCCATCAAGATCGGGTGCACCAGACCAGTTCCCCTCGGAAAGCTCTTGAGCTCCAGGAGACCTGAATGAGCCGGGACAGAGGCTGTGGCCGACCTTTTCCTGGACGCGCCAGCAGCGCTGGGTGTGGCGCCGTAGGTGGGTCCTGCGCCGGGTGCTGGGGACACTGTGCTGAGTGCGGGGACACTGTGCTGAGTGCGGGGGCTGCCATCCTCCAGGGCCCTGGAGTGGGGGTGCAGGGCTCCTCCCAAAGAGGAGGCCTGGGGAAGAACAGGAAGGCAGAGTGGGGAGCTCCCGGTGAACCCCGAAACCCCGCAATCCGCAGGTGGGGCTCAGAGCACAAGGTCACTGTGACGGAGGCTGAGGGCCCTGCGTCCCAGGGCAGCCAGGGTTACCCCAGACCTACGGATGAGTCCCCACAACCGTGACTAATGAGCAAAAAGAGCTAACGGACTCCTCTCCCTTCTCCAAGCCTCTGCCAGCACTGCCACCAAGAATAATAAGCATTTAGAAACTAATTATACATCCGGACAGATCTGTTTCAGTCTACTGGATTGAACATAATCATATTAAAATATAATGAACACATTCAAATACACCAGGCCCGATGGCACAGCCACTTAGAGCCCGCGCTGGCCAGGGCCGCCGACTGCGACCGAGAGGGGAGGTGACGGCCTGGTGGGAGAGGGGACCCTCGGGCCTGAAATTGATTTCCTTGTCCCTTTTGGTTTAGGTCCCAAATCTGCTGCCTCCTACCCCGACGCCGGCTTGTTCTCGCACACTAGCGGTGGCTCTGTGCCCTGACTTTGTCATCTGGGGCTTCGTCTGTGTCCCGCTGGGGCTGGAGAGACAGCGCAGGGGCCGCAGGGTGCTTCCGGCATGCTGATGGCCGCAGCCTGCACAGCTCCCGGCAGCCAAAGTCCACGGGGCGGAGGTGGGGGGCCTTGCCGATCCCACCGTGTGGGAGGCCTGGCCCAGGTCCTCCCTCGGAGGCCGGGTGGAGGGCACTGACCGGCACTGCTGTTTCCCAAGCCCCGGCCTCTGGCTCCGCATCTGGCCCTGCCCAGCTGGACGCACGGAGCCCATCTCCAGGTCTCCAGCTTGGAGGCGGACTCGGGCCTCTCCTGGGAGTCCCCCGGCACCTGTCGCACGTTTGCGCCCCCATGGCCTGGGTCAAGGCTCCGGCCTCCGCTCCCTGTGGCTCCTTGCGGCTGTCCTGCTCTTCTCGGCCTCGTGCGGTCCTCAGCTGGGAGCGACACCCCCGGTGGGGTTTGGAACGTGTCAGGGGTGGGGGGAAGGGGCCCCTGTAGGCGTGGCGGTCGGCTTGTGGAGCAGCCATAGCAAAGGCAAAGGAGTCTGGGGCCCAGGCCGCTGGTCTCTGGGCCGTCTCTACGCGGCGCCCCGGGACCCTGGGGAGCTCCATCAGAGACTGATGAGGGAAGCCACGGGTGCGATCCTGACTTCCCTTCCCTTCCCCGTCCCCAGGGAGAGGCCGGCGGGCCGGACACACAGCGACCCTCGGGCCTGGGCGCCCACCATGTCAGCCACCGCTCTGGCTTCCAGAATTGTCCCTCCCCTAAAAGAGGCTGGGAAATTGTGGTTCTCAGGCCAGAGCAGGCCCACAGGGAGAGTCTGGCCACTGCTGTTCCTGTGTGGTTGCGCTCTTTATCTTGTTGTCGCTTTGAAACTTGGGTGTCGTTGCCGGCATGTAAGAGTCAGCTGGTTTGTCATCGTCACCATCTGGATTTCCAGTTCTTTAAACACCACAGCCGGCCCTGCTGGACGTAGCCCCTCACGGCAACAGTCAGTTGGTGACGAGCTGTGGCTACTCCTTTGGACGAGGGGAATCACTCCATCGGAGTCTCCCGCCACCTTCTTGCTAGACGTTTGGCTTTTTGTCTCTTTATGTGACTGCCCTGTCCCTGCGGGCACTGGGGTCACCATGCCCTGCTGTGTAGCAAGGAGCCAGGACCAATGCGCCCGCAGTAGATCTCGTACTAATGTGAATCAGACCAGCGCCTGGCCAAGAGGAGGACGTCGGCTCAGGCTGCACCATGAAATACCGCTGACGGGGGGCCTTGAAGACGGACAGACATCTGCTCACAGCTCTGGAGACTGGAAGTCTGAGGTCAGGGTGCCAGCATGGTCGGGGTCCGGTCCGAGCTCTCTTCCTGGCCCGTGGACGGCCACCTTCGTGCGGTGCCCTCGCACGGAGGGGCGGGGGAGAGAGAGGGAGCAAGAGAAGAAGAGGGCGGTGATTGTTTCTTTCTTCTTAGAGCGCTACCGTCATACAGGATTAGGGCTCCACACTGACCACCTCCATTAACCTTAACTGCTTCTTTAAAGGCCTTGTCTCCAAATCCACTCACGTTACGGGTTAGGGCTGTAGCCCATGAATTTGGAGGGACACAGTTCTGTCCACAGGAGTGAGCGCAAGAGTGGCCGCGGGGGTGGAGAGGGGAGGGGGTGAGGCTTGCACGCCTCACCCCGAGAGCTCCTGGCCTTGCATGGGGGGGGGGGGGCTCTGGCCTGCGAGAGAAGCTGTGTGGCCTTCGGGCGTTACTCAGCTTCTCTGCTTCAGTCTGCCCCACTGTAAGTCGGGCAGTGCTGGCTTAGTCTCTTTTGCAGGTTGCTGTTTGGATGTTGACACATAATTTTACGGCCCGATGAAGGACCCAGCCCTGCGTGGGCACACGACACGAATGATCCTGTCCTAGTGCCAGCGCAGGCCCCCTGGAGCTCCCGCGGGACTTCCTGACCCTGGGTCCTAACATCCTGACCCCCGCGTGTGAGTCAGCCTGTTACCCCCAGCCTGTTACCGCCCCAGCGTGTGAATCAGGCTACCCCGCGGCTCCCACCCGGGGACGGCGGTGACGAGAGAGGGCGTTCGCTGATAGTTCAGTCTTCACCTGCCGGAGCCCAGCTGCCCGCAGGAGTGTTTTCATCTTAATAGGGGACTCTTCGGAGCAGAAAGCCTCCGAGACAGCAGGGACAGCGTGGAAGCAGAAGGGAAGGGAACATGCACGGACGGAGCAGCGACGTCTGCCCCCAGGGCCGTCTGCCCCGGCACGAGGCGGCCCCCAGGTCTGAGGGTGGGGCTGACCTGCTCCAGCAGGGTTCGGGGCATCGGGGCTCTGGGGAGGTTCTCGGGGAGCTGGCAGAGCCAGACCCGCCACGGCCAGGAGACGGACGCTGGGATGTCGTCCTCCCGGGACAGCCAGACCTGGGGCTGTGCCCTCTGTGCTCTGGGGGCTGCTTTTTAGGGGCGGGGAGAGGGATCCTCCAGGGAGAGCTGGGAACACCGGGGGTATCAGCGGCTATGCCCGGCTGGTTCCGGAAACTTCTTCTGAGACTAGGGGACAAAGGACTTTGACCAAGGCCTGGGGCTTGCTTTGGAATGAATGTAAAGTATATTTTTAAGTTTTTGTTTAACTTCCAGCTGGTGAACATCCGGTGTGCTGCTAGTTTCAGGGTATGACACGGTGACTCAACACTTCTCTACATTACTTAGCGCTTGTCGTGATGAGGGTCCTTTTCTTTTATTTGGGGGTGGGGAGAGAGCACGCGCACGCGCACACGCACACGCACGGTGGGGCGTGGCAGAGGGGGAGCGAGGCTTCAGCAGACTCCGCACTGACCGTGGAGCCTGACGTGGGGATCGAGCTCAGGAGCCTCCAGTCATGACTTGAGCCGAAATCAAGAGTCGCGACTAACGGACTGCACCACCCAGGTGCCCCCCACAAGTGCCCTCTGAGCCCCCACCACCTGCGCCCCTTCCCTCTCCCCACCTCTCCCCTGCGAACCACCCATTCGCCGTCTCTAGCCGAGTCTGTTTCTTGGTTCCTCTCCTTTCCTTTGTTCGTTTGTTTCTTCCATTCCACACGACTGAGGTCACGGGGTCTTCTTCTCTGATGGACTTGATGTCCCAGTTCGTCTTTCCCACAACAGGTTCTGTGGGGCAGGACGGGCAGGACGGGCTTGGGGATCAGGTCATCCAGTGGCTGTCCCTGGATCGGCCCAGAACCAAAGGGCAGGCAGGCTCATCTGGGCGAGAGAGGCCAGGCGGGGGTCCTGGGGGGCAGGGTGGGGTCCCCAGTGGCAGTCGGCTTTCTGGGCCCACATCCGAGTATCTTCATTTTCTGGGGAAGAGAGACCAGCCAGGAGACTGGGTGTCTCAGGGGTAGCCATGGCTCCGGTGAGGGGACCGTGGTGGGGAGGCGGGGAGCCGGAGCCCACACTATAACGGAAGCCTGCGCCCCAGAAAACGAAGATGGCCTTCCCGGCCTCCAAAGGTCTTGACATGCTTGGGACCCAAGGTAGGGTGCCGTGTTTGTCCTCCCTCCTTGGCCATGGCATGTGTGTGAGTGACACTTGGGTGGCATGCGAGGTCAAGAGAGAGGCTGTGGGTGGCCAGAGGGACCCTGCCAGGTTGCGCTGGTGGATCCCCGAGGGCTGGGCAGGAGGGACACTGGCCAGGCGTGCCTGTAGCATCTCTGCAGAAAGTTAGCGGGCCCCGGTGGGTTGCTGTGTTTGGGCGTGTGGTGCGCACCTGCCTACTTCTGCTACCACCAGCTCCACAGTGCCTTGTGCCTCTGTTTCTTCATCTCTAAGATGGGGATAATGTTAATACTAATACCTTCATCCTACGGTTACTTTCAGGATCAAGTTAGGAAACTCAGGTACAGCACCTAGACGTATGCTTGGTACCGAGTACTTAATTTGCCTCAGACTATGACTAAGTATTTATTTCATCCAATTTAAGATCTCCGAGATTGTAAAAGTCACCCCGATTTCAGAGATGTTAAAACAAAATCATTAGAGTCTTGGAACTGATTAAATATGGTATTATTTGGTTATGAGGGATCAGAACGAAGGGACGCGAGGTCCCGCCGCCTCTGCCAACACAGCGAGTTCGACGTGATCTGACTTAGGGGGTCTTCTCCTTCCATGTCCCTGGGTCAGAGGCTAGATGTGGGTCCAAGGTGGCAGGGGCTGGATGAGCTTCATGGTGGAGGGCAGCGAGGGGGTCCCAGCAGAGCCAACTGAGCCCTGCAAGCTGGGACTGGCAGAATCACCAAACACCAAGTCCTGCTGGGCTGAACCCACGGGGGCTTCTGGAGACCAAACCGAGGAAGCCGATGTCCCCTCCTCTCTTGTTGTGTGCCGAGCAGGAGTCCCAGGTTACGTAAGGACCCTTGTGTTGTGAAGTAAGACTGGCGATGCACGTCTCTTTAATTTGCTTACTATTATTAGTAGGAACAACTGAGCCACCACGGACCTCACAAAATCACGACGCACCACTGCATGTAGACACTATATTTAAGACCAATTCACGTATCAAGGTCACGGACTGAAGGAGTGTCTGTAACTGCGGAAACTCTGGCCACTGCGGTGAGCTTCTGTGAGATCAGTCTGCGTGGAGGCAGATCACGGGGGCTGTCCCCCAGCACGCCCCGTAGACGGCTGACTTAACGGCAGCCGACATTCATTCAACAAGCATTTACGGGGTGTCTACTAGCGCCAAGCCCTGAGCACATCTGCAGGGACAGGCCCAACTACCATGTCAATGATCGTAGCAAGGGTGGCAGAAACTCTCTTGCACCATCTTACTCTGCCAAGAAAGCTAAGAAAGGGGCCCCGTCCTGTCCCCTCCTTTTTAACCTGGCTTCTCCATCTCTGTAACTAATTATCGAGGATTCTTTTGGGGTTTCAAATGTATAATTATGTCCTCTCTAAGGAGCGAGGATGGTTTTATTTTGTTTCTTCCTTCCCAATGTTGAGCCTCACACTGCTTGTCTATTCCTGTCCGTTAATGCCCACAGCACGGTGTTAATAGTAGCGGGGACCGCAGCAGTGAACAGTCGTGGTGATCGAGGCTTTACCTTGACTTTAGCCCATAAGTAAGGGGCTGGATGCTGACTTTTGAACAGATGTGGACACAAGGAAATATCCAGTTTCCTATTTTACCTATTTCACCTCCAGTTTAACTGCTCAGAGCCCTTGATAGTTCCCGGCTTTCATTTGGAGGAACTGGAGTTTAGGCTGCTTTGCTGGTGCGACTCTGAGCCAGGCCATGTCGCGACATCCAATCCCTGGAGGACTACTACTTGCAGAATCATCCCACAGGTGCTTCTGAGGAACCAGTTCCCGGCTTTGGACTTGGGTTAGAATCTCCGCTCTGCCTGGGTGTACATGTTATTTCCATATATCCAAACTATTTTGGATAGAAATGGGTAGAAAGTGAATTTTCACTATTACAGTACATTTAAGGGAGCGTTTAGCCTGCGCTTTTGTATTTTTCAGGCACTCAGTGGACATTTCCTACATGCAAACCAGCAGTTTATTCTTTTTCTTTTATTTGTGCTTTTGAAGACTCCTTGGTATTAAAATATTTTAAGGGACGGTGAGCAGTCACTTCTGCAGGACAGTCTTAGAGTCAATAAACATGAGCACAATGGTCCGGATTTGTTGTGCAGCAGCACTTTGAGCAGCGTTTCCCTCTCTGACGACATCTCTCCTGCCGAAGGAGCTCCAGTGCTCACGGGTTCCGGTAAACACAGCACTTAGCTTTGGGGCTGGTTGGAGCTTAAACTACGCCCTAACTTCTTGCTCTTAGCCATGGTACCCACTAACCACCACATGGCATGACCCACTCCACTCAACCCTTCATTAGAGGCACCGTCCAAACAGGATTAAAGTAAGGGAACACTGGGCTACTCTTGGAGAGATTGTCAGTTGGTACAACCACTGTAGAAAACGTTACGGCGCTTCCACAAGCAGTTAAAAATAGAATTTCCATAAGATGCAGGAAACCCACTTCTGGGTGCGTATTCAAGGAAATAAGTCACCATCAAAGAGACACTCACACTTTCATGTTCGTTGTGGGGTTATTCACAGTAGCCAAGATGTGGGAACAACCCAGTGTCCATCAACAGGTGAGTCAAAAAAGAAAATGTGATACATATACACAT
>NC_081567.1:14077217-14176312 GCF_022355385.1 Mustela nigripes | reverse complement strand
CACACACACACACACACACACACACACACACACACACACACACACACACAGAGTCATTGGAATATCAATCTGCCAAAAAGGAAGGCAATCCTGCCATTTGTTACAACAGGGATGGACCTGGAGTGTATTCCGATAAAAATACAATTTATTTGTGGATCAATTTGATGACCCATGTGTGGAGGGTTTTGAGAGAAAGACCCACATGCAAAGCCCTCTGCAAACATCACGGAGCATACAGTCACAATTATAACGTGCCTAGGGCTGGGGCTACGAGACGCAAAGGCTCTAACTCGATGCCCGAGGTGGTCAGAGTGGCAGGAGCATTCTTGGTGGACACTTGAAGTGGGTCTCAGTCTGGATCATCAGTCTGGGAGTATTTTGCTGTCCTGGCAACTGAACAGAACCACTCGCCCCACACGTATGAATTATTTATGTCAAACAGATGCAGGCTTGGACACTCCAATGGTAAACACTAGATTCTCAGCCACACCTTACTCCCACAGGTATTGCAATTTTTAGATATTCCCAAAAGGGACCAAAATCCACGAAGGACTGAGTTTGCCTGTGACCCACGTACCCAAATAGATCCTAGGAGACCCCGATGCTGGGATGACAAGGTGGCCCATCCATGCAGACTCCAGCCCCGTCTCTCCCTTCCTCCGAGGCAGGCACGGGGACCCACCATGTTCCTAAATGGTGGGACCGGAGGGCAGAGTCCACACCTCCCTCCCAGACACTCTCTAGGACAACCTGGTTCTTTGAACCGGAGGGACAAGAGAACCTCCTTTGGCCTGGGCTTGTGTCTGTGCCCCATCTTGATTCTGGGTCCTGTGAGGCTGCGTCTTGTGGTGCGTTCACTTCTGTGCCACCGTCACCCCTGTCCCACTGTGGGTTCAGCCAAACACCCGCCTGAACAGAGTGGTTCGGCCACTGTCTGTGAGGTGCAAAGGGAAGGAATTAATCGTGATGGCTGGCATGTGGCGTGCTTACCCCGTGCCAGGCGCTTACAACGGCCCTAGGCAGTAGCTGCTGTTATCATGAGGCCCATGTTGCTGGTGAGGGAAAGGGAAGCACAGAGAGGTCAAGACACCTGTCCGTAGCCACACGGCCCACAAGCGGCAAAGCCAAGACTTGAACTGCATGGTCGGAGGCGCTCAGCCGTGTTCTTAAACACATCACGACCCCCAGGCCCTGCATACCATGGGCTGGTAAAAGAGGGAGCCGACGGAGCCCGTGAGTGCCCAGAGTGCCTCCCGGTGAGGGACCAGTGCTCAGGAACGCTTCGGGTGTTAAAGGAAGTGGCTGTGTCAGCTGGGTCATTGGTGGTGACATGAAAAGCTGAAGAAGACAGGAATGTGGGTCAGGAAGGAGCCCAGAGCCCTCACTTCCAAACCTGGGCTCAAAAACCCAGCTCCTGGCTGACCTTTCGGGTGATAATAAAGATAACTGGCAAATGGCATGAAGGAGACATTCTAGAAATGAATTGTCCTGAGGACTTTCTTGAGGCAGTGAGGTAAGCAGTTAACCTGGGAACAAAGAGCTATTTTCAGTAGGTACTTACGGTGGGTCCCAGCGTGCGTACGGCCACTGGGGACTTGGGAGGGCACGCAGCGTGGCTCTTGTCTTTGAGAAGCTCCGAGCGAGACGGGAAGGCATGGGTCCGTCCTCTATGCAGATGCCAACGTAGAGTGTCTCATTAGTTGGCCCTGGGCCATCAGTCCCAGCCTGTGGAGGGCCTCTTGGTGTCCCCCATGGTGTGTCAGGCCAGCTATGACCTGGGGGGAAGCATTCTGGTGAGATGGCTTCTGGCTGGACCAACCCTTTCTGGCTGAGGCACCAGCCCCTGGCTTTGTGTTTCTCTGGCACAGTGTGAGTGCCGCAGGGAAGGGCACCAGAGGCCAGCTGAGCAGCAGGAGAAATCGTTCCTTATGGGAAGCTGCCATCCCCAGGGCCCAGGACTCCTGTCCAGCTGTGAGCAAGTTCCAAGTAATTAAGTGGATGGGTTCTAATGCCCTTGTGACCGTCAGCGTGGACATCCTCTGCTGAAAGCTCCTGGCAGGCCTTATTGTGGTCTTGGCAGCCAGACTAGCCCTGGAGGGTGCCCCTGCCCTGGTGTCCACTCTGCCTGGAGGGGACAGAGGAGGGGGACGACTCAACACATCCAGAAGTTCTTGTATATGGGGGGTGGTCACTCTCTTTTGAAATCGGTGTTTGCTACAACGTGGATGGTGCTAGGCCTTTCATGGCCACCAAAATAATAGGTCACTTTTCTTTTGTGTTTCTACTGTCATGACCCAGGATACTTGTTTTTCCTTTTTAACTTAACATGACAACTGAAGGTGACGGAAAGACTTTAGACGTGTGTGCAGCCCGCGCGGGCAAGCGGAGGCTCTAGTGTGTGTGAACCCGAGTCGTGTGCGCATGTGTGGGAGCGTGTCTCGGTGCCTGTGTCGATGGGGCAGTGCGTGCAGCCGTGTGGCTGTGGATGAGTTCTCCTGGTTGTGTGTGGGTTTGAGGATAGGTGCTGGGTGTGGGTCTGAGATCACACAGAGACCGTTAGAGGATGTCTCTTTGTAGGGGGTCTCTGCGGCCCCAACCTTTGGGGATTTCCAGCCCAGTCACACAAAATAGAGCCTCAGTTTTGGGGGACTATCCAAGTCACATGCCCAAACCCTCAGAGAACCGAAGATCTTATGTCAAGATTATCCAAAGACCATCATCTAGATGGTCTAGACTGACCTAGATTATGCAGGTTTCCGGCCCATAAGCACGCAGTCAGTTAACAGGCCTGGCGTTCATCCTTCCAGGAGCTGACCTACCTTGGGCACAGGGCAGAGCCTGTCTCACGGAGCAGGGATGGGGCTCACATTCAATGCCTACCATGCAACAGATTTGAAACCATCCTTTACTACAGTGATAACGTCCACACACACCTCTTCAAGGCTTTGTGTTTCTTAAAGGCACTTTCTGAGCCTCATCGCCTCTGGGCTGGCTTCTGCAGGGGATGCTTCCCGGACCTGGAGGGGCAGCTCTCCGCAGAATCAGAAGGCTGCTCTAGAGCAGGGAGCCTTTCCCAGGAGGCGCTGTGCAGGCGCCGGGTGAGGAATGGAGACTCATCTGTCTTTGCCAGGAGAGGCCGGCGCCCGCTGCGCTGGGCAGACCTCCCCCCGGGCCGGCTCTTTCAGACAAGGGCTCGTGCAGGGCGACCAGAGCTTGCTTGGTTCATCACCAAGTTTCTCCCAGTCAAACTCTCCGTACCTCGCATCTCTTGCGACTCTTTGTTTTAATTTCCTTTTAACTTCAATATGGAACCAAAGAGAGCCAATATTGATTAAATGTTCGTTCAATAAGTGTTTGTTTCACAGCAGTTATTTTAAGGTTGTCCCAGCGTGGGCCCACAGGACACAATGTACATCTGAAGGACTCCCCGCCTGGAGCTTTTCTCAACGCAGTGTTGCCAGGAAAGAGGGAAAGCATTTGGACAACCGCAGAAGTGGGCACCGCTGAAGGGTGCCTTCAGCCCAGCCAGGTGCCCTCACCCGAGCCTAGATGTAAAGGCCGAGTAGGGATGAACCCGGTGTTGGAGAAAGAGGAGAGGTGAGGCCAGGAGGGACCCCAGAGGCTCCGTACACGTGGGAGCAAGCCTGACGGCAGCTGGTGAAGGGATGCTAATCTTGGGTGCCCCTTGTTTTGTCCAAGGAAGATGAGGTGACGTTGCCCCGGGACTGGGAGCAACGTCACGGGCTTGGCAAGGATCCTCTCCCTGGGGCGGCTATTCCTAACGTCTGGCCCCATTAGTTTCTGTGGCTCTGCTGATGTCGACGGCAAGGCAACAGATCGTGCGGGCCAGGTGCTGGGCTTTCTTGCAAGGTGCAGCCGTGTTGGAGGTTCTGTGGCTCTCCACGTGGCTTCTATTACAGCAAAGCCCTTGGGAGCGTGAAGGGAAAAGTACCTGTCAATATTAAGGTTGGTTCCAAATGCACATTACCGGTCGGTTGTGTAAGGCCCTCGGGTGACCCTGAGGCCTTGTTCGTAACTAAACATCTGTCACGACTGTTATGACTCATCTCGTGCCACTGTCCTGTCTCAGCGCGGAAGGGAGTGTGCGGACCACCGAGGCGGCTGACTTGAGTAAATAACCCACCAGCAGGTGCCGGCAGTAAGTTTCTGTCAACTCCTTGCAGAGCGTGCGTCTCCGCCGGCGTTCCCTTGATGGGCTCACAAACCTCTCTGAGAACATCGCTCTGGACCTCCGATGCGGCTGCCCGAGCAACCTGGAGAGGGGAAGCCTGAGAATGAGGAAAAGGGGGGCAGAGGAGCCCCCGGAGGGGGAGAGGAGCCGCCGAGGAGCCAGGCCCCCGACTTCCCCACTTGGCAAGTCTTCTTTCCCCAAACCCCCTCGGAAAAGCGCTTTCTCGAGTGTTTGCTCAGGACTTGATTGTTTTCAGCCCGCAGGTAGGGGGTGGTGCGGGGGCTGGGAGCCTTTGCTGCTGCCGAGTGTCCCCCTGTGGGCAGGGAGAGGACGCCCCACCCCTCAGGGAGGGGTCCTGGGAGGAGGGGTGTCCCAGCCACGTACCGGGTCCTGGGAGGAGGGGTGTCCCAGCCGGGTACCGGGTCCTGGGAGGAGGGGTGTCCCAGCTGGTGCAGAGATCGTACGGTTCGCCGTGAGCCTGACGGGTTCCCACTGACTGTATCTGAGACGTGTGCATGGGGCAGGGGACGGGTTTGAAAACGGACCTTCTCAGGACCGATTAGGTTGGAGGGTGCTTGTTAGGACAAATGGAAACAGATGTCCCTTATAGAGTGCGTACCCTGGGGCTGGGTGGGCGTGGAAGCCTGGCAAAGACAATCTCCGTGAATCCTCGTGATAATCCCAGAGGAGGATTGTTAACCCCAGACATTCAGCAACTGGCTCCGGATGGCACAAAGGTCCGCCCAGGGTTCCTACCCAAATGTCTCTGAATCCAAAACGTACCTTTGTGACCACCGGCCTAGCTGCCTCTCCGCACTCACAGGTGAGGAGGTCAGTGCAGGGCCGAGGGGCTGTATGTGCTCCAAGCCACAGGTTTCCTGGGGTTCGATTCTGCTTTTTCTTTCCCTTGGAGACATTCCAGGATATAAACACTCAAGAGGAATTTCAGCTCTGGGTGGTTTTGTAGGGAGGGGGACTGTGATCTATGCGATGCTGGCGTCGTCGAGTTGGTCGGCGGTGAGTCATTCAATCAGATGTTCGCAAATGGTCCCCCAAAGGCTTTTTGGAATGGGCTCTCGGGCCCTCTCTGCCTCCAGCAGCCAGAAGTGGCCAAAAGTGGCCGTGGTGGGGGCCACGAGTTCATGGTTGGGCTTCGGGGGATAAAAAGGAATATCTCAGGGGACTGCAGCTCCTGATTTTCAGCGGTTTGTCCCTGGGGCCGGGGCTCGACGGCAGGGCCCAGCACATGATGCTGTAAGACTCTATCCAGAACCTTCTCTAACACCACTCGTGGTTTGGGAAATCAAAGCTGGGAGCTGACAAGACCCTTGGCCAAGGGCGTGTTCTGCGGAAGGGCAGGCTCGGAGGGTCGGCTCGCGAGGGCTGGCGCGGTGTGGGAGGACGATCTGGGCTGGCCTCCCCGTCCCAGCTCACCCCTTCTAGGAGAGGAGCCCGAGAGGAGGCATGACCCAGTCCAAGGGTGAGTTTCCTGGCTGGCCTTTGCTCAGACTGGGATACGGGATAGACTCCTGGGTGCTTGCCCTGAGAAAGTGGGGGGCGGGCACTTTGGGGGAAGGATCAGGACTGGGGCAGAGACACACGTCTGCATGTCCTGTGTGGGCTGTGGCAAATAGTAAGTGTGGCTGGTGCTACAGAGGGAGAGGACCGTTGTCTGCCCTGACGGCTACGGAGCTGTCGCCCAGGACGTCACCAGGGCGTCCGACGGGGTCAGACTTCTGCTCAGCGTATTCGGACACGAAAAATATTTCCTCATTTGTTCCTGTGGCTTTGGGACTTAGAATTCTTTAGCCAGATGTGTGATGGGCATGAATTCGAGAGCGTAGGTACCCCTGTCTCCAGGGGCAGCAGTAGCCCAGGCAGAGCAAATCTGCTTCTCCCATGCCTTCTCCCTGGGGGGCGGCATTCATTGTCTTTGGACCCCAGGCTGAGGGCCTCTACGGCTCCAGGATGGTTCCCATCATGCATTCACACCCACAAACCGGTTTCCGTAGTGTAGTGGTTATCACATTCGCCTGACACACCCACAAACCGCCACAACCATGCGTTTGCATCCTCCTTCCTTGGGGGCACACCCACACATTTCTCAAAGATTTCCTTATGCAATGGGCAGAAGGAGAAGATTGAGGTGGGCCACAGGAGTGGCTTCCACCGTCACGGTCTCAGCACAAAGGCTGGGCACGGAGGGGAAGGGCACACAGCCTGCGGGGACATGTCCTCACGTCCGTCTCCGGCACAGTGACTTGTGGAGCACATAGTCCCCTTGTCCTTTGTTCCTAAGCTGCGAACCTCCTTCTGAGAGTACCGTATTGGGGCCTGCAGAGTGTCGGGCTGTCCCCAGACCCTGAAGCGTGCTGGGCGGTTGCTCATGTGCTCACACCCGATACAGGCAGAGTAGGCAGAATTATAAAGCAGGGAGGCATCTCTCCATGTGTCCCATGTACCTGCCCCAGGCCATTCTCACACCTCCTGGTACCATTTTGGCTGCAAGTAACAGAAATGAGGTAGAGTCTCCTAAATGAGAAGAGGAACGTGTTTGGAAGACTTCGGGCAGGGGTTGCCGGTGGAGGGGTTGCCTCTGAGACTCCAAGACCTCAAAGAGGGCTGGAATGAAGGCCTGGGTGATGCAGAAAACCCAAGAAAGCTGCTTCTATCTGCCCGTCTGCATGTCTCCAGTCTCTCTGTCCATAGGAAAATCATCCTTGCCAGATAGCTGCCAATTTTGGCAACCAGCTTCGACGGAGAGTCGGTGTGGTCTCAATTCCAAACTCCCTCACTGCTCTTTGCTGCCAACTCCCAATCAAGACAGCAGTCCGAGGGAGGAGAGTCAGAGGGTGAGCACTTGGGTGCTTCCGCTGTAAATACATGGATGCAAGAGCAGGGCAGTGACCAGAGAAGTAGGTACCTTGTCGACACAGCCCCGTGAGGTACTGGCTTTTGTATACCATTCTTGAAGCTGGCTGCCCATCCGTGAAGCGGTTAATAGTAACGTGCTTGCTGTTAATGCTCTAAGCTAGAGCATTTAAAAGAAGGTGGTCCCCAGAGAAGAGAATTCACTAACAGAACCAAAAAATCACTAATGGAACCGAAGCGATGAGGTAGATGAAGCTGGCTAGCGGCACTAGGTGCCGTGTGGAAAGAAATCCTATGTGGAGGGCAGGGACTGGGGCAGTAGGGTACCCCTTTATACCTCCCAGTTTCCCCCCGATCTCATCCTTCAATTTATAAAAGAATTCTACAGACTCTCTAATCCCGTCTTTGCCAAGTTGTAGGTAGACTTTCTCTTGACATACCTTCTACTTCACTTCTACTTCATTTCTTTGAGCCTGTGAGGGCACAGGTCGTGAAGACCTGACTTCCTCTAGCCAAGGTGCTCACTGCTCAGCCTGGAAAACTGAGGGTGGGGGGGTCCTTCCTCTTTTGTCCAGACTTTGGACTGGGTCTAGAGCGGACTCATGGATACTCAGTAGGCCCAGAAGACCAGCTGGAAGGGAGTCCCCAGGAGTAGAGAGATGCCCAGGTGGTTTCAACAGATGACAGCTCAGTCAACAGCCCTACCGCCGTGGTGCTGCCCCAACCCAATCCGAAGGAGGCTTTTCTACTATGGGGAGAAAGGGATGTGCACTCTTGATAAACGAGCTAAAAATAGCCCATGTTCCAAACAAAGTGTTTTTAGTATTTTGAAATGAAAACGTGGAGACAGAGCAAGGATTCAGAATGCATGACTCATTGAACGGCGGACTCTGAAAGCAACGGAGATTCAAAGGGAATCTTTCTTTCGGTATTTCTCCCTCCCACCCTTGCTTCGAATAGCTTATCAAAAGAGTCTCCACATAAACAGGACCCATCAGTTCCTCCACGACATAAGGTCCCGCGCGGTGAGAGGCAGAAGGAACTCCATCTCCGTGGCCTGCTGACTCAGCCGGCCTCCCTAGCTGGGCTGGAACCGGCCAGAGCCGCGCCGCGGCCAGTCCTTTTCCTCCTCCTCCCCGCACGGTCTCTAAACGGTGTCTGCGGAATTCCACGGCACCTCTGGGGCCGCCGCTCCTCGCTGGATCTCAGCAGCGCTCAACTCATCGGCCATACCCAGGATGCCCCATCGCCAAGACGTGGCTCCAGGGACGTCTTAGGGGAGACTGCGTATTGGTTGGTGCCTCGCGGGAGGCAGCTGTGGGCAGCTCCGTCAACTCAATGGATCGTCTATGGGCTCATCATGGGGTTGGGAAGGCTTGGGCTGCATCAGTGGTGTTGTTTTCGGTCTCATGGAAACCTTTCTATGGTCTAAGTCTTATGGGGAACTCAGTACTTAAGGCAGAGAAGAGGATCTATTCTCAGTGGAGTAAGGTGTGTGTGTGTGTGTGTGTGTGTGTGCACGTGCACGTGTGCGAGCGTGCACCCTTGGGAGACTGGGGAGGTCCTCCAGGACCCCTGCGATGAGGAGGGCTGTGTTACCCCTGAAGAGGCTGTTGGGACACCTCCATATCACCAACCCTTAAGAACTGTGTAAAAATCACCCCCAACCCCTCCTAGTCGCCATGACATGCTTCACTGCTGAGATCACCACGGTTCTCGAGTGCCTTACTCGCTTGTTAGCGGCTGGTCGAGTCTCGTGTCTGTCCTGAGTCCCGGTGTCGTGGGAGGAAACTAAGACGGCCCTTGGGTCAGCAGTCAACATTTTCACCTCGCGGTGCCTCCACTTCAATGCCAGGGACTTTCCTCCCTCTCGGCCTTCGGTCCCGCGGCCTCGGCCGTCCTCTTGTCTCCTTCGGGAGCGCCTCCCTTCCGAGAGCTCACGCGGGTTCTCCTCTCTCGGACAATCTGCTTTATGGCTGTTTATGATTGCTGTTCCTACTTCAGGATGTGCGGCCCTGTGAGAGAAAATCCTCCACGGGTATGGGGCCGGCGTGGGCGACCTCGCCTACGCACAACCTTCAAGCCCAGTGGGCCCTTGCTTGGCTCAGGGCTTCTTCCAGGGGTCAGGGCCCCTCCCGATTCTCCACCACGACTGAGTCAACCCCACTCTTCCAAAAACAACGTCACTTCCTCCTTCCCCAAGAAAACGAAGCTCCCAGGAAGAAACCATCAACCCCCAGCTCCTGCGTTCCCGTTTTCCCCTCCGTGCCCGTCACCATGGAGGAGGGGGTCCCTCTGCGGGCCCAAGGACCACCTACCACGCGTGCAGATGTCTACTTCCTTCTTCGCTCTCTCAGGAACCTGATCCCTTCCGTCTTACCTCCTCTGTTATTCGTCAGCCTCTTTCTTCTACTAATGATAAACACCTGCTGTCTTGTCACTTATCTTTTTAAAAAACTGATAGGTTGTAATTTTCTTCAAACTTCTTGAAAAATTGGCCGATGCCTGTCGTAATTCTCCACCTTTCCTTCACTTTTCTCCCCCCGCTCACGGTGGTCTGGCCTCTGTCCCTGTCAGTCCGCTGGTCCCCGTCTGGCTGGAGGAACGGACAGTGTTAGAGGAGAAGGAATAAGTCCGAGATAAGGGCCAATGCGAACTTCAGCTCATCAAAGTTACCGGGGGAGTTTACAAGCTCGATGTGTGTGGGCTCTGCCTACTAAATCAAGAGCGTTTCAAGCAGAACCCAGAAATCTGCCCGCCGTCCCCTTTTCTTTGGGACGTTCACTGACAGCCTGTCAGGTCCCCACGTGCTCCAGCTGGGAGGGTCCCCCCGGCCACGGCGTCACGTCCATAAGCGCGTTTTGCTCTCCCTTGTTACACCGGCCACTTCTCGTCTCCTCTCTTCCTTCCCGTCCTGGCCATCCAGTCGGGACAGCAGAGGGTCTTAGCTGCGAATCTTACCCTCACTCATTCTCAGGGAGACTGTCTGACCCCGTCTCAGGATTTCTCTCCCCCGCCGATGTATTTATTCCAATGATTTTTCTAACGCGACGCCTAGCAAAGTGATGATCCTCTGGACGTCACGTAAGTCAATATTCCTCTGAAAGGGCTTCATGCTGAGGAAGGTTCAGAGGACGCTCGTGCATTATCTACCTCCTGGAGAACATCAACGCACAGGACACTCTTAGACATGCCCTACCGCAAGGATCGTGGTTTATCTTTGTTCTGCCGGCTTTTCCAAACAGTTTGAGCCTGGAACACTGAGCGTGAATAAATGTGTGTGTGCGAAAGCCTGGAAGTCACACACTGCGTGGTTGTTTTCTCTTCCTGGGGCACGCTTGGTTCTCAGATCGAGCGAATGGGAAGAAACTGGAAAACGGGGCCAGCGAACGTTCACACCGAAACCCATTCACACGCCGCAGGCTGGTGCGCCAGGCTCTGTGCCGGGTGCGGGGACAGAGTGAATCGTCTTTCTCCTAACAAGCTTGTGGGAAAAGATGGACTTGTACTCACCGTGGAGCTTGTGTGTTAGGATAAATTCACGCACGGGGCACGCCGAGGAGCATGTCACACGCGCACGTCCACACACGTGGAGACAGCGGGACTGCCCCGGGGCTCATCATTCACTTGCAAAACAAGGTTGCGGCGTGGCGGCTCCCCCCGTGGCTGTACAAGACACACGGAGGAAATGAACACGCGTCCGTCCACACTCGCCGCTTGTAGTTATCAGCAGCCACGCTGCTCCCGGGTGTTTATTTCGCGTAACGATGTATTACCCACGTCCTTCCTGTGGCTGGTGCTTTAGGCCGTTCTGTTTCGGCTCCCGCCGGCAGCGCCGCCGGGAGCGTCTTTGTACCGTCATGGAACCGGAGCGAGTCTAAATATACATTGTCTAGAAGGGAAATTTCTGGGTCAGAAAGTCTACGCACGTGTCCTCATGCCGGACTAGCCAAGTGGCCCTCTGGAATGATCGTCCGGGTTTGCCTGAGGGAAGGACCCCCAAGGACAGGGCCCTGGAGGGGCGGAGGAGGGACAAGAGCAGAGAAGGACTGGGAGGTGGTGACCAACGCCGCAGCGACCCTGAGGAAGCGAGACGGCGCAGGGCCGGGGCACCGTCTTCACGGAGGAGAAATTTCTACGTGCACAAAGCGTCCATCCCGGTCCGCACAGAAAATGCCACACGTGGTCTTAGCTCACGCGTTTCGATCGTTTCCACCTGCCTGGAGATTTTCTCCAGGATCTTCCTTTCGCCAAGGATCCGTTCATTTTCTGTGAGTCTCTAATGAAACAATGACACGAACCTATGATTGACGCGGACGTTCATAAGGGGCGCCGGGGTAGCTCGGTCGGTTAAGCGTCTGACGGCAGCGTGGGCCGCAGCCTCGGGGGCTTAGGACCGAGCCCTGAGTTGGGCTCTTTACCTGGTGGAGACTCTGCCCTTCCTGCTGCTCTGCTCTCTTTCTCTCAAATAAATAAATAAAATCTTAAAAAAGAAAACACTAAAAAAATTTTAAAAATAAAAAGACCCACGTTGACATTAATAAACATCCTCTGAAGGCCCTCCAAGCTCAGTAATCCCGTCAGCCCCTAGAAATTTGCTTTCTTTGGAAGGGCTTTGGGCATTAGGCGTCTGCACGCTTGTCCTTCTGGCCCTTGCATCAGGACGCAGCGGCAGACCGGGGCTTCCTGGCATCTGGGATAAACACAGCACCCGCTCATGCACCGTCCGTGACCCTTCTCAGCTGGAAATCTAAGACCATTTAGGGTAAACCGAAAGTGGATACGTGATGGTGCAGAATGCTAGTTTTTAAGACAAAAACAAAGAGGTTTCTTGCTGGCAAAGGGCTATTTCGGACTATGACCCCGTAACGATCCATCATCAGAAGCCCTTTTAGGAAAGATTTAGAATCGTTGGGCTGGACCCGATGCATCCAGAACGCGCACGGTGTTTGTATCAAATTTTTATTTGAGCATTTGGCTCCTGCGGAGAAAGTGGGGCAGAGAAGGTATCTTGCTGCTGGCGGAAGACGGCAGAGAAACCGCATTTTGCCTCAGGATCAAGTCAGCCTTGCCCGTCCCAGGTGCAAAGGGAACTGAGAGACACACCCAAGGCCGGTCCCGCTGGTTGTCTCTCCAGCCTGTGCCACTGGAGCCACGTCCGGCTCTCTACCTGCGGTCCACACGTGGCCACGGTTGGAGCCGCTCCCTCCTGGACCTCTTATCCCTCCTTAGTCTGGCTTAGTTTTGTGATAAACCCTTCCAGACCTGCTGGGGCCATAAACCCAAAACATCTTATGCTCGTGGAGTCTGTGGGCCAGGGGTTCCGTGGGGACAGCGCCTCCCTGCTCCGGGACGTCCGGTGCTTCCGTTGGAAAGACGCAGACGGCTGAGGCTTGGAACCGCTGGGTTGATTTTCAGGCTTGGAGCCCGGGCTGAGGAGGCTGAAGGGCTGAGTCAGCTGGATTCCTCCGAGGGACTCGTGCTTCTCATCCAGGGCCTCCGGGTGTGAGGACAAGCGTCTAGGGTCAGGCCTTTTAGGAGGACCCACTGGGACCTGATTGGCCTTTTATGACTTTGTCTTGTAAAAATCCCTTCTGCCGTGTTTTAGTGGCCAGAGCAGACTAAACCCTCCCAGATTCAGGCAGGGGGGGTCGAGACAGCGCCGATCAGGGGGAGGAAGTTTAAAGAATTTGGTAAAGCTTCTTCTTCATGGACGCTGGTCCTTCTGCCGCCGGATCCCAGGGACGTGCCTCTGCTCCTGGGGGATGTGGGAGAACCAGATGCTGGGGTGGGTCCAGGTAAGGGGCGTTCCCAGTGCTCTGAGAATCCTGAGCGGGGTTCTGAACACTGTGTTAGAACAGCGTTAGTGTCTTTAAGTTACACAACCTGGTACGTCCCATATGGGCAGAGATGGCAACGCGGACAGGTTTCTGGAAAAGTGGCAGCGAGCGCGTTCCGGAGGGGAGAGTGGCCGGGGCTCCGACATGTCATTACACGAGTGGGGCCCCCCACGGCTCTAGGGGACGCTTGGAGGGTACAGTTGATTGGCTGCTGTTCCCCCAGGCCTTCGAGGAACCGTACTTCAGGGAAGCAGGAACGAACCCCGCGGGGCTGTCGTGGCCGAACGTCTGCCCCCCTCCCTGCCCGGGTCCTTTTCTCATTTTGTCCTCGGGGGAAACAAGAGCTTCGGGTCTGTTCCTGGGTCAAGCCACGCAGCACTGACTCTGGTCACCTGCTCCCACCCACGGGCCGAGCTCCGCGTCAGCCCCGTGCACCTTCTCTGGGGGTTCACGCCCCAGTGTGGGGGTCACCACCAGCCTGTGGGGCAAGGGTATGACGCCAGAGGGCGATTTCCCTCGTCGGACCCTCTCAAATCCCAGCAACGCCACCAACACACCGCGGACGGACGACGACCGTGGGTTTCACTGAAGGCTTAGGAGTAACCAGAGAGTTTCAGTTTAGGGGGGACAGTGCAGTCTACGAATACATCTTAGAGTTCCCCCCAAAACAAAAAAAATGTATTTTAAAGGGGTGTTTTCACGCTTGGATCCCTTTGGCCATCCGGCGACGCCTGTGAGTTACGTTTTTCGATGCGTGAACTCGAATAATCGAGGCAACAGCAAAGGAAATCGATACGTTTAAGTACACGACCAGACGTTACACAGAACAAACGTGCGACACACTCCTATACGCGCTTCCTTGATGCATTGAATAGTCGACCTAGCAGCGGGAGCGGTAGCTGTCACAGTGTTGGAGTATCGCAGTCGTAAGTGTGAGCAACAGTGTGGAGGACTCACGACGGTGCCCTTGTAGGAAAACGATTTGGCAGAGTCGGTCCTTCCGCTGCGTCTCGCGGCTGGTGTTTATGGGAAAACCTGGACTCCGTGCAGAGGTCGATGAACACAAAGATACATTCTTCCCCATCCAACGTCACGGACCCCTCTCCTCTGTCCCCGGGTGAGAGTCCCCCTGGGCCCGGTCTGCTGCGTTCCTTGGCCAGGTGGCCCGGCCTCAGGGCCAGCCCTGCCCTCTCATTTCCGGAGCTGGTGCTTCTCTCTTCAGCCCTCCCCAGGGCAAACCTCCCTCTCTCTTTAGAAAACCCAGCCTTGGGGTCCCCGGGTAACTCGGTCGGTCGGACGCCTGCCTCTGGATTTAGGTTCAAGTCATGATCTCAGGGTCGTCAGATCAGTTCCGCTCCGGGTGGGGAGCCTGCTGAAGACTCTCTCTCTCCCTCTCCACCAGCCCCTCCCCTGCCTCTCTCTGTCTCTCCCTCTCACAACAAGACAAAAAACTCCCCCCAAACCAACCCAACCTCTCCTCCAGGGCCATCTTGCCCCACTCCCCCGTCCCACACAGGGACGCTGCACAGAACTCAATACTGGCAACGGACGATAGGAATAAGACTTTGGCAATCTTCACACCCTGGCAGGGCGATGTCAAGGCTGAACCCGGGTGGAGAGACTTCTTACCCCGGGGCTGGGCGGCAGATGGGTGACATTTCCCTAGTGCCTAGGAAGGCACTAGGCTTCGAGGCCGCGCTGCGCAGACAGAAACTTTGCACAACCAAAGGCTATAGAGCGACGAGACCTTCGGCTCCTCCCAGTGTGAGGACGATATATACCTCTGACCCTCTTTCAGGCTCAGCGGCGAGTCTGCAGCGAGGAAGAGGGAGAAGTGAGGAAACTTCTCTCCCTTTTCTGGTCTTGGTTTGGAAGGAGAAGGACAAAAGGTAAGAGGAAGCGGGAGAGCTAAGAAGACTGTTCTGCTTCTCTCCCTCTCACCCCAGAGAACAGAGGCTCCTGCCTATCTCTTCATGGGGGCCCTGGGAGCCCACACACAGGGCACCTGCCCTGGGATGCTGCCTTTGGTCTCATTAAACATGTGCAGAAGGCAACCAAGTCGTTGCCCTGAACCTCACTCCGTCCCCGAGAGGCAGAGACACTAAATGAAGAGCTGACCTGTTTGCCACAGCGGCACACCGAGATGTCTCCAGAACAGAGGATGTGTGTAGACCCCGGGGCCACCCCTGGTCTACACAGCATGGAACCGAAAGGGCGTCCCACAGGAAGGGCAGATCCCAGGATCCTGTAAGAGCTGCGTAAGGAGAAGGAGCCCCACGTTGTCAGTTCCAAGCTTCAGGCTCAGATGGGCGAGGAAGACGCCTTGGCGGTGCGGCGAGACACGTCACCTGGGGAGACACTATGAGGGGCTAAACATTTTTTAAAATAAACTCATTTTGGGGAGCACTCTTAGATTTGCAGAAAAATCGAGAAGATGGTACAGAGTTCCCATATATCTAACACTCAACTTTTTCACTGTCATTTCACCGTGAGGATGGCGTATTTAATGAATGGATATCGACACAGTATGGCGGACCAAGGTCCGGACTTCATTCAAATTTCCTTAGGATTTTATCTAACGGCCTTGTCTCTTCCGGGACCTCATCCAGTATGTGCTGGTGCGTCTACTTGTCCTGTCTCCGTAGGCTCCTGTTGGTTCTTCCCGTTTCTCAGACTCTCTGTATTTTTGATGACCCTCATAGTTTTGAAGGGGTATTGATTAGGTATTTCGAATGTCCCTCCACTGGGATTTGTCTAATCCTCTTCCTACGGTTATACTGGGGTCATGGGTTTTGGGGAGGAAGACCGTGGAGGTGAAGCACCATTTTTATCACATCATATCAAAGGTTCCTACTATAAACTTGACTTAGCACTGTCCACGGTGACCTTGACCACCTCGCCGAGGGGCGTGTCAGGATTCTCCACTGTGAACTCATGAATTCTCCCTCTTTCCACGCTGTACTCTTCTGAATCCGTTTTCCTGAAGTACAGTCGGCGTTCGATGCTCATATCAGTTTAAGTGCATGACACAGTGGCTCGACAATTCCACACGTTTCACAGTGCTCCCCACAATTAGAGTCCCCGTCCGTCCCCATCCACTATCACAGCGTCATTAGCTATTTCTCCGTGCTGTACGTTCATCCCATGACTTATTTACTTCACAGCTGGAAGCTTGTACCTCTAGTCCTCTTCTCTTCTTTTGCCCACCCCCTACCCGTCTCCCCTCTGGCCCATCCCCTACCCGTCCCCCTGCTGTTTCTGGTTTTTGTTTTTTGTTCTTCTGCTTTGTTTTTCAGATTCCTTGTATACATGAGATTATGTGGTATTTCTCTTTCTTTCTCTGACCTATTTCACTTAGCATTATAATACCCTTTAGGTCCAATCATGTTGTCACAAATGGCAAGGTTGCATTCTTTTTTATGGCTGTATAATATTCCACTATTATACATAAGCTCTCTGTGGGGGGGGGGGTTCCCCGTCTTTATCCATCCATCTACTGATGGACACCTAAGTTGCTTCCAGGTCTTGATGCCTGTAAATAATGCTGCAGTAACTGTCGGAGTGCATGGATCTCTTTGAACTTGTATTTTCACTTTCTGTGCGTGAACACGCAGAATGGAAGCCCCGGATTGCGCACTGTGTGCTTGGGAAGAAGCCGCTATGCTGACTACACGTAGGAATCGAGGAGTCCTGCTCCCTTTTGGTCTGTGTGAGGACAGAGTATCTACAGAAACTACCTGGGATGCTGTACAGGAGGTTTTGCCTTTATTCAACCATGAGTTTACATACATACAGACTCGTGGACATTCATTTTGTATTTTGGGTAATAATTCAATACAGCTTTGTTGTGTTGCTCAAATGGCTGCCACCTTGGCGACTGGGAGCTCTTGGCTCCTGTGTTCTGAGCCCTTCCTCACCTCCTGGCACAGAGGATGCTCCAGGCTCGGCGTGCCCACCACAGCGCACTGGCCTGCCTTCTCCAGTAGAGAGTGATGCCAGAGACCAGCATCCGAGCCCTCCATGTGCTTTTCTGCCCCTGAGGCATTGTTGGCTCCGGGCCTTCCCCGTGGCAGGGCGAGGAATGAATGTGTGTGCATCAACCTACGTGCGGGCGTATGTGTCTGTATGTAACCATCCGTGTCCGTAGTAAGCCAGACGGGGGTCACTCTGCTGTCTTCCGCTCTGATCCCTTATCACGCAGGTCACTCTAGCCGCCCGCCCTTCCTTACCGACCTGTAAACCCCCGCTTCCACAGCGAGAAAGCCGGTTCCTACCCATCCGTTTGCTTGTTTAACTGCGACACAGTCCGAGTCGCATCAGACTCGTGTGGGAAACGTTACCAAAGACAACGCTTCTATGTGCAATTCCTCTGTCCTGAGTGGGCCAGACGCCCCTCATTTGCGGAGGTGCTTGTGCCAGCCCTGCCCCCCACCACCATCCCCACAGGGAGCTCACTTCGTGCATTTAAACACAGATTGATTGGTCACATTCTGCATTCCATCCTCAGGTTCTGCGGACCTACTAAATGATTTTTTAAAGATCTGCGTACATTAAGGTTCACTTTCGGGCTGAAGTTCAGCATATCTTGACAGACGCATGCCGTCGCATATCCGCATTATGGCATCCTGCGGAATAGTTTTGCTGCCCCCGAACACCCTGAGCTCTGCCTACTTGACCTTCCTCCTTCAACCCTGGACACCTGGCAACACCGACCTTTCCGTGTCTGCGGACGTTCACCTTTCCCAGAATGTCCCTTCCTTGGAACCCCACCGCCCGCACCTTCCCCAGACTCCTTTCTCCCGCGGATGTCCGTTCAAGATCCGTCTCTCTCTCTTCTGGTGGCTCGATACCTCATTTCTTCTCACTGCGGAACAACCTTCCACGCAGTAAATGCACCGCAGTTTGCTTATCTCTACACCCCCTGGAGAACGTCTCGGTTGCCTTCAGTTTTCGGTCACTATGACCGACGCTGCTGTCAGTCCGTAGATTTCTGTATAGATCCCAAAATGCTTTCAGTTTACCTGTAGATCATAAATATGTCACACCATAAACCTGCTTGCAAAGTTTGGCATGGACGTGTCGTTTTGATTGTTTGGGTAACTACCAAGGAGCGTGACTGCTGGAGAGCATGACGAGACCATGCTGAGCTTTGTAGGAAACCCCCGGGCTGTCTTCCGAGGTGGCGGTACCAGTTTTGCAGTCCCACCGGCCGGGAAGCGACATCTTACGGTGGCACGGCTTCGCGAGCCGTGGATATTCTCATTTTTGGTTTTGGATTTCAGCCGTTCTGATACATGCGTAGTGGCCTTCACCGTTGTGGTTTGTATTTCCTGATGAGATAGGACGTGGAGTCTCTTTCCATATCCTTATTTGACACCTTCATGTTTTCTTTGGCGGGGTCTGTTCCAATCTTTTCTCCATCTCTTTTTTCTTCGAATTGCTTGTTTCTTTATTATTGAATTTCAAGATTTCTTTGTGTATTTTGGCTGAAAGTCCTTTGTCAGATATGGATTCTTTCAAATATTTTCTCCCAGTGTGGGTTTGTTGTTTCATTCTCGGGACGGGACCTTTTGCAGAGCATACTATTTTAACCCTAATGAAGTCCAACTTACTATCTTTTTCTCTCATGGATCATGCTTTAGGTGTTATATCTGGAAGCTCATTACCAAACACAAGGTCACCTAGATTCCTCCTATATTTTATTCTAGATATTCTGTAGTTTTGTGTGGTACACTTAGGTCTATAACTCATTTTGAATTAATTTTATGAACTTGTATCTAATTTCATTGTTTTGTATGCAGATGTCCAACCAGCATCAACACATGCTTTCATTCTCCCTGTGGCCTTCTGGTCTCCCAGGAGTGGGCCTTGGGTAGAATATGGACCCATGCACACAGGTGCAAGCACTCACTCACCTCCCAAAGACAAGCAATAATTCCCAGAGATAGTTCAGCATAAGTCCTTGTAGAAGAAGGAAAACTATTTTATTAAAGGCAATATAACCTGCAGAATGTTCCCTGCTCATCAGGGAGAGAGCATCTTCCTCCTCCTTTTGCTAAGTCATACTCAGGGATGCGTTTGTGTACAAGAAACGGGTGTGGTTGTGACAATGATGCGGCAACAGAGCCAAGTGCTTACTTTCCCCGTGGATTGGAAATAAGCTGTGAAATCATCACATTGTTCCCCTTGACTGGGCAGGAGCCAATTTTCGGAGAGGGCCTTTCTCTTCTCCAGTGTCCAGACTCCCCCCCAGCCTTTCTCAGAGCAGCCCCTGGGAGGGGGGAATAAAGTCATGTGCTTGCAGGTCCCCAGGGACCTTTCCTGCCAGCTGTTGGGACACAAGTGAAGACAGTGTCACATCGGTGCTGCTCTCCAGGGCTCCCATTCTCACTCAAAATAGACTTGAGTTGCAGCAGTCGGAACAGTCACCAGAGAGCACCTGCCTGCCGGCCTGCGCGCACTCTGGGGGAATGCGAGCCTCCCAGAGTCTTCGAGGCGCTTCTCACACGGTCTGCGCCCAGGCTCTCCTGACCCTTGACGGACAGTTGTCATTTTTCTTCCTTGCATCCATCATCCTTTACCAAGGTGCCTCCTCCTCTCCATGAACCTTTGCTGCCTGACACGAACGTTGCTGTTGCTGATCCTCGTGGAGGTGACCGGCGCTGGCACTCGGCTGGGCGATGCCCACGGAGGCCAGTCCGCTGCACGGCTGACCGGCAACACGTACAGTTTTGATTCATCTTTGCGTCTTTGCACGAGGCTTGGGGTCTGTTGCATCCTGCGCTGTGTTCGCCTTTCCCTTCTAGCGATTCCCGCCCCACCACCGTTCTTGAATTTCAAACAGTTTTCCAGCACATTTCACACGGGCGTCTCTTCTTACTGACTGGGTCAGGATGCCGCGGTCCATTTTGATCTTCACACTTACTCTTTAATCAATTTAGGGAAAAAAATCTTTATTTTCTTAACTCCCTCTTTTCTGTAGCTTAGGTTTATTCCGAGGGAGCATGTAATTCTTGGGTTGCGTCTCTATTTCTTTGCCCGACGTACCTAGTATATTTCCTTGTTAACATGCGTGACGTACCTAGTATATTTCCTTGTTAACATGCGTGACCTTCATCCTCTCCTTCCGCATGCTTTGTCCTTTTCTTCTGATTTTTCTCCCTGGCAAAGCCTAGATGTATTTTTCAGCGAAACACCCATCCTTCCTCACCTCTAATGAGCATTTTTATTCTGCTGCCAGACATTTCTTCCTTTCTCACTTGTATCTCTGCCTTTGCCTTGGTTTTTTCCTCTCCCCATCCCAAGGTCACAAACCTCATGTCTTCCTTATCCTTTATCACAAGCCCAAGCACATGGCTTCTAAAATTTACTTGTTTCCTGAGATGTCATCTTCGGGAAGAGGCTCTTTTTTGGAGCCTCTTGGGCCGTGTATCCCTGCCCGCATGTTATGATGTTGTCTGATAGGCTCCGTGTTCGGCTTTTTCATTCTTCCTGAAGCTTGGCGCTTACCAATTTGCAAAATTTAACTAGTCCCCATTTGGTCTGGGGCTCTGAGACCGGTGTGGGATGTTTTATTTTTCTAATTACTGGATTTCCAGACTCTTACAGGATTCACAAAATTAACAAAAATGTGCCCTGCTTTCAACTCTCCATCCATACTGCTTTTTCATATATTTCAATAACAAATATCTTACTTATAGCACTTTTGAATATGGAGAAATAGATGTCTTTATAGTTATGCATCTATATTTATCTATCACATATCTACCCACGTGAAGTTTGAGGAGCTGTCAGCCGGTGTGGCCCTTAATATTACCTTGATGCTAGGACATGGTAACCACCTCTCAGGTGCACAAAAACATTATATTATATATTATTATGTTATATCATTATATATTATTATATTATTTACTCACCTCATTTATTCACTTTTTTAAAAAATCTCATTTATTCACCTGTTCTTTCTGCTTCAATTCTCTGCAAATCTTACAATGCAAGAAGCTAGGTATGCCTCCTGGTATCTGGTATAGAAGGAAAAGTAAATAAGATATTTGTTATTGAAATGTAGTTCATGAAAATCTTTGCAATATATGTAGATATAATTATACAGGAAAAAATCATAACGATACCCCTTTCTCTATGGAGAGCTAAAAACATTACTGACATAAATGAGAAATGTGATGGTAGTTAATTTAGATTTCTACGCACACCTTGGGTAACCGCTAAAAGATTGATTGGTCCTGTGATCACGATAACAAGAGTACCTTCCAATCGTGTGAAGAACACTTTTCACGGGTAGCGTCCTATTTCTGTTGGATAGTTTTATGCACATGCTCGTGCCAGTTGCATGGCGAAACTTGGTCTGTCATTTATACCATGTCCAGAGAAAAGTCCGATCGTTACCTAGAGTTGGCAGTCAGAATTCTGCACCAATATAATGAAGGGAGTAGTGCAATTGACAAAGGGAAGAATTTCACTGGGGTGACTGTTGTATTAAATGAGATCATTCATAGAGAGCATTTAGCCCAGTGTTTGACATGTACCATGTGGTTAGCTAGCAGCATGGTCATTAATTGAATGTACGTTATCTAAGTTTAAACTCTTCAATATAACCTTTGAAATCTACCTTATTATCAGAAAAATAAGAATACACCGTATTCACTAGGGTAGACTTTATCATAATCACTTCAAATCGTCGAGGCTTAATAAATAAAGTGTATATGTCGCTCCCATGAAGGCTAATAGAGTTGGAGACGCGCTTCCTCCATCTGGGAGCTGTGCTAGAGTCACATGGCAAGGGAGGAGAAAGAAGAGGACACACACCAGCTTTTAACTGATTTTATCTCCAAGTGGTTTGTATCACTTGAGCACACATTTCATTGGCTGGAACGAGTCATCTGGCACCAGTCCGGCTGTCAGGAAAAACGGGAAATAGATCATGAGTCCTAACAGAGTCTACCACACATGAGGACGTAGAAAATCCTAGTTTCTAGATGTGTTTTTGACAAGACCTCAATAACAACTGCATGTAAAGTACGTCTAGCTGTTTCAGAGAGGTATTAATTCCAGTCAACTCTGTGGGATGGCAAAACTCACCAATTTGTACTAACTCGAAAGGGGGAAATGTTACAGTTCCGTTTTGTCCCATTCAGTACATACAAGAAAGTCCTTATTTTGAAAATAGGTATTTCTAAAACAACTATAAGTCCCCAAATTCCCACTAAACATTGACCAATGTTGGAAGAAAATCATTTTGAAGAGGAACCAAATTATTAGCTTCCTCGTCTTCTCTTCAGTCTGGAAGCGGCTTTCCCTGGAGCCAGAAGTAGACAGCAGGTCTGAATCAGAACCTGCCCAACATTCTCCGAAACGGCTTGTGCCGTTCCAATACAAGCAGTGAACACATTTGATTTAAAAATGGGGTTTCAGGAGACTTCTGCTTCAGGTCAAGAAACAGCAACACGAATCGGATTCACCCTCCCACCTGAACCACTAACAATAGAAACCGGAAAATTCACGAAACAGTGGTTTTCACAGCAGCGCAATAAAAAATGAATGGGAAAACTTGGGAAACAGGAAACCAAGTGAGTGCTACGATTGCAACAACATACCGCCTGAGGAGTTTCTAGGCCTCTGCTGACGGAGGATGGCAGAGCTTCAAAGTGCGGGTGGTGAAAACTGATAAGACTTCAAGGAGAAACAGACATATCCAAAATTATAGTTGGAGATGCTACACAAACTTGACTTGAATAACACTACCATTCAACTTGAGGTAATTAGAATTTGTAGAATATTCCTTCCAGTAACAGCAGAATGCTCATTCTTTTTTATGTGAGTATAGAACATCTACCAAAATAGACCGCGTTACGAGCTATAAATAAATAACCCAAAAGAATCCAAGTCTTACGAGTTATGTTCATGAATCACAGTGAGATTAAATTAGAAAGCAGGCAGGCAGATAGTTGGGGGAAAAAACCCCAAATATTTGGGAAATAAACAATGTACTTCTACATACGTACCCTATACATCAAAGAACTTGAAAGAGAAGTTGGAAAGTATGTTGAACTGAATGAAAATATGAGTGTATCATATTGTGTAGAATATAGACAAAGTAGTACTTAAAGGAAAACTTTTACCACTAAACATCCACATTGGAAAAGAAGAAAGGTCTCAAACCAGTAATCTAAACTTCCACTTTAAGACATTAGAAAAAGAAGAGAAAATAAATCTAAAGCAAGGAAGGAAAGAATAAAGATCAAAAAGAAAAAAGAAAAATCAGGAAAAAAATTAATAAAATAGAAAAACAATAGATAATATCAATGAAACCAAAAAGCTGGTTCTTTGAAAAGGTGGATAAAATCAAGAAGCTGCTAGCTAGATTGATCAAGAAAAAAAAGGTGAGTCAAAAGTTACCAATATCAAGAAGGAGAGAGGTAGCATCGTTACAGATTCTGTAGTTTAAAGAATAAAAATAGAATATTGTGAATAATTTTATGGCAGTAAATTTGACAGTGTAGATGAGATGGACTTATTTCTTAAAAGAAATAGACACCACCAAGCCCACTCAAAAATAAATATATAGCCTGAATTGCGCTATTGCAGTAAAAAAAAAAGTATGTTTGCAGTAAAAAAAAAAAAACTTCCCCCCCTCCCCCCCATCAAGAAAACCCTCCAGAGCCAGATGGCTTTGCAGGTAAATTCTACTAAACAAATTTAGTAAAGAAATAATGCCATTTTTACATAAACTCCTAAAAAAAAGCTGCAAAGCAGATAATACTTCTCAACTCAACCAGCATTATCCTGATTGTTTAAACTCAACCAGCATTATCCTGATTGTTTAAAAGCGGACAAAAACATTATAAGAAAACTAAATATCTTTTATGAACATGGATGTAAAAATTCTTTATAAAATTTTGACAAATAAAATACAGCATTACATAAAAAATAATACAACATAGTCAAGTCGGGCAGCTTATGTAAAAAATACACAGTTTGACATTCTAAGATCAAATATTGTTCGCTATAAAACAGGCTGAAAGAAAAAAATGCTATAATCATCTCAATAGATGCAGAGAAAGCATTTGACAAAACCCAACATCTATTCCTGATTTAAAAAGAAAAAAGACTTTCAGTAAACTAGAAACAGAAGGGAACAGCGTCAACCTGGTAAAGAACATCTATAAAAAAACGTGCAGCTACCATCATCATCATGGTAGAAGACTGAATGCTTTACCCCTAAGATCAGGAACAAGAAAACTATAGCCATTTTCTCGACTTCTATCTAACATTGTACTAAGGCTCTAGCCTGTGTAATTAGAAAAATAAATAAAAGGCATCCAGACTGAAAAGGAAAAAGAAAAACTCTATTTACAGGCGACATGGTTGTTGTATTACAAAGTTAGTGGCTTAAAATATCTAGTTATTGTCTCACAGTGTCTATAGGCCAAGAGTCTGGTTAGGTCTAGCTGGGTTCACTTTTTGGGGTCTCCAAAAGTTAAAATCAAAATATTCAGTGAACTACATTCTCAGATGTGAGTCTGGCTAGGGAAGGCTCTGCCTCTTAGCCCCTTTAAGCTGCTGGCCAAGTTCATTTCCTTGACGCTATAGAATTCCTGGCAGAGAGAGAGGGGAATTGGAGAGAGAGGGCAGTGGGAGGACAAAGAGAGAGAGAGAGAGAGAGAGAGACTTTACTACTTCAGACTCTGCCCTGTAGATCTTCTAAAGGGATCATTTAATTAGTTCAGGCCCATCCAGGATAATCTCCTTTTTGGTTAACGCAAAAGTCAGCTTATTTGATATTTTCATTACTTTGCAACTTTGAAATTTAAATTTATTGCTCTGCCTTTGCCATATTCTATTTGTTAGAAGCACGTCACAGTTCTGCCTTTGCTACGGGGAAGAGATTACACAAAAGCGTGGGGACTGGGAAGAGGAAAGGCAGGAGAGCCATCGGAGAATTTTGCCTACCATATTCACCTATGAAGAGAATCTAATGGCATTGTCAAAAGGAAATTCAGAGTTTTACTTGATGCGAATGTTTTGTTGGGCAAGAAACAAATTTTAAACAGGGAGACTTCAGAATCGAGAGGTAAGAAATCCAGCTCTCTGCAGTTGTAGCTCAGTTTATAAAACACGATGAGGAAGTACATGGTTTTGTAGGTTACTAAGAAATTTCTTTTCGGAGGAATAGCACTACATAAGCTTACTTCTTTGTAGATGATCAGCTAGGAAGCTACAAGGTCACCCTGACACGAAGAAAGCTTAAGTTTTAAGGTCAGAGTCCGCATTTGGGGAAAATCAGGACAGTGTAAAGAGGTATAGTGGTGAAAGTGGATATTCTTGTCTGGTTCCTGATTTTAGTGGGAAAGACTTGAGTCCTTCACCATCAAGTATGCTCCTCTTAGCTTTTTGGTAGATGCCCCATAGCAGGTTGAGGGAGTTCTCTTCCATTCCTATGTTGCTAAGAGTTTTTTTAGTATGGGTGGAGGTTGAGTTTTGTCAACTTTTTTTTCCCCTGTATGTATTTATGAGATCATTTGCGGTTTTTGTTTTTGTTTTGGTCTAGTACTATGGTAGATTACATTGATTGGTTTTTAATATAAGTAAACAGCAGTTGGTTATGTTTCATTGTCCTTTCTGTTTTGCGGATTTGATTTGCTGGTTTATTTAAAGGAATTTTGCATCTACATTCGTGACGGATATTGTCTGTGGTTTTCTTCCACTGTATTTTCTTTGTCTAGTTTTGTTATCAGGATAATGTTGGCCTCCAAAAAGGAATTGGACAGTCTTTCTCCTTCTCTTCTATTTTCTGGCAGAAATTGTGTGAAACTCTTGTATTTGCTTCTTTAAAGGTTTGGTAGAATGGGATAGTGGAACCAGCTGGGTTGTTCATCAGAAATTCAACTTCTCTCATAGTTACAGGACTATTCATGTTATGTGTATCTATATATTTACATCTGTATTCTAGTCATGGCGATACTCAGGTTATCCATATCTGTATCAGGTTTCATCTTGGGCGATTTTCAGAATTTGTTGGTCCCCACCCCCCAAAGATTTTATTTATTTATTTATTTGACAGAAAGAGACACAGCAAGAGAGGGAACAGAAGCAGGGGGAGTGGGAGAGGGAGAATAGGCTTCCTGCCGAGCAGGAGCCTGATGTGAGGCTCGATCCCAGGACCCTGGGACCATGCGCTGAGCCACCCAGGCACTTCAAGCATTTGTTGGTCCTTTTAATCCAAGATCTTGCATCTATGTTGCCCGTGCTATTTCTATTACCTTTTTAAAATGTTTACTAGATCTAGAGTGACATTTTTCTTTCATTCCTGAAACAAAGATTTGGTGCCCTCTCTCTTTTTTTTCTTTTTCAGTCTTACTAGGGGGTTTGTCAATTTCATTATCTTCAATCAACAAGTTTCTGGTTTTATTGATTTTTTTCCTATTGTTTTTGTTATTAATTTTACTGATTCCCACTTTCCCTTTATTTTTTCTGCTTTGCTTTTCTCTAAAATGCTAAAGTAGAAGTTCATATTATTGGTTTGAGACTGTTTTTCTATTTTAATATGAGTATTTCATATTATGACTTTTCCTGTAAGCACAGTTTCATCCTACAAATGCATTTTAAATTTTGTTTAGCTTAAACTATTTCCTAATTTACTTTAGGACTTTCTTTTTGTCTCATGGATTATTTGGAAGTGTGGTGTATAATTTCCAATCCACTTAGAGATTTCCCATAATCATTTGTTACTGATTTAAATCTAATTCTACTACAGTTCTAGATCATAGTCTGTATGATTTCAATTATTTTAACTCTACTAAGATATGCTTTATGATTCAGGATATAGTATAACTTATTGACTGTTTCATGTGTACCTACAAAGAATATGTTCTTGGATTTAGAGCACTGTAGGTATAAATTAGATCCAATTGGTTGATGGTGTTTTTTAGTTCTACATTTTTGCTGATTTTCTGCTTTCAATTACAGAGAAAGATATGTTGAAGTCTAATTATAATTGGGGGTTTTGTCTACTTTGCCTTTTCAGTTCTTCCAGTCATTGCTTTTTGTATTTTAAAGCTCTTTGTTATGTACACACACTAATTATACTTCTTGGTGAAGTCACCCATTCCAAAAAATATAATGTACTTTTCTGCCTGATAGTTTTTTCACTCAGAAGTCTATTTGTAACCTACCTAAATCATGATATATGATGTGAGTTTCTTGTAGACAACATATAATTAGATCAAGATCTTTATCCATTCTGGCAATCTCTGTCTTTAATTGCACAAACTCTTTATATTTAATATAATTATTAATACATTTGCACTATGTCTATAATTTTATTGTTTGTTGTATGTTTGTATTTTTTGCTTTTCATTCCTCTGTTATTTCTCCTTTCTTCTTTTGGCTTATATAAATGCTTTTTTTTTTAGTATTTCACTCTAATTTATCCATTACTTTTTACTGTATCTCTTGATACAGTATTTCTGCTTTTGCTCTAGGAATAACAATACACATATCTAGCTTTTTATAATCTAATTAGAAATCATATTTTAAATTTTGTTTTTTTAATTTTTAAATTTTTAAATATTAAAAATTGATCTCTTGACATACATATTGCATAGCATAAAGTTCACAATTTTAAAGTATATAACTCAGTGGCAGATAGTATATTCACAATTTTGTACAACCATTGCGACTATCGAATTCTAGAACATTTCCATCACACCAAACAGAAATCCTGTACTTCCCATTTCTCTCATCTCCCCATCCCATGGCAAATACTAATCTATGTTTTGTCCATACAGATTTGCCTATTCTAGACCCTTTCTATAAGTTGAATTATACCATATGTGGCCTTCTGTGTCTGATTTCTTTCACTTAATATACTGTGCCCAGGTTCAGTCATGTTGTAGGATGTATCAGTACTTCATTCCTTTTCGTGGCTAAATAATATTCCATTTTATCCATTCATCACTTTGTGGCCATTTGGTTTTTTTTTTTTTTTCAATTTTTAGCTATTATGAATAATGCTACTGGAAATATTTATGTACAAGTTTTTGTGTGTGTATGTACTTCAGTTCTTTTTGTATATCTTAAGAGTGAAATTGCTAGGTTGAGTGGTAATTCTGTTGAACTTTTGAGGAACTTCTGACTTTTCTAAAGTAATTATATCATTTTTTCATTCCCACCAGCAATGTACATTCTTGCCAATGCTTATTAATTTTTTTTAAATTTTCATTACTATTGCCATCCTTGTGGGTTTTGATCTCATTGTGGTTTTGATTTGCCTATCTCTAATGACTAATGATGTTTTAATTTGCTTATTGACCATTTTTTTATATATCTTCTTTGGAAAAATAGCTATTTAAATTATTTACCTATTTTAAGATGGGTTATCTTTTGTTATTAAGTTGAAAGAATTATTTACATTCCAGTATTAGACCATTCTCAGGTATCTGAGTTGCAAATATTTTTTCTCATTCTGTTGATTATCTTTCTTGATAGTGTCTTTTGATTCACAAATTTTTCTAATTTTGATGAAGTCCAACTGATCTGTTTATTTTGTTGCATATACTCTCTGTGTCATGCTTAAGGAGCTATTGCCTAATCCAAGGTCATGAAGATTTACACCCATGTTTTCTTCTAGGAGTTTTATAGTTCTAGCCTGTACATTTTGATTTTTGATACATTTTGAGTTAATTTTTGTATGTGGTGTGAGATAGGTGTTCAAATTTCTCTTTTTGCATTATGAGTATCCAGTTGTTCCAACATTTGCTGGAAAGACTCTTCTTTCCCCATTGAATGGTCTTGGGACCCTTGTCAAAAATCTATTGACCATAAATATATGGGTTTTATTTCTGGGCTTTCAGTTCTATTCCACTGCTGTGTATCTCTCCCCTTGTGCCTATCCTTAACCTGTTCTGATCATTGTACGTTTGTAGTAAGCTTTGCAAGAAAGAGTGAGTCTTCCAACTTTTTCTCTTTTTCAAGATTGTTTGGCAGAAGTGCCTGGGTGGCTCAGTTGGTTAAGCATATGCTTAATGCTTAACCAACCTTAAGTCATAACCAGTGTCATAAGCAGCATGGGTCATGATCTTAGGGTGCTGGGATTGAACCTCGTGTTGGTCTCCCTGCTTAGCAGAGAATCTGTTTCTCTCTCTGCCCCTCCTCCCACTTGTGTACTCTCTCTCTCTCTCTTAAATAAATAAATTAAATCTTTAAAAAAAAAGATTGTTTGGCTATTTAGGGTCCCTTGAAAATCCATATGAATTTTGAGATAAACTTTTCCATTTTTGTGAAAAAGGAGCTGAAATTTTGATATAGATTTCATTGAAATTTGGGGATTATCCTTTAGTTCTTTATATATAGTTTTCTTAACTCTTTGAACATTTTATAAATAGTTAATTTAAAGTATTTCTGTATTAAGTCCAACATCTGGACTCCCTCAAAGACCGTTTCTATTGATTGTCTTTCTCTCTGTGGACCATATGGGCAATACTTTCTTTTTTCTTTGAATGTCTTATAATTTTTCTTAAGTACTGGACATTTTACTGCTACTATTATAAAGGGATAATTTTAGAAACTAGATCCTCTTCCTAACCCCAGGATTTGTTACTGCTTGCTTTAGTCATTGCTTTTGTTTGTTTAGTGACTTATCTGAATTAATTTTATAAAGTCTATATACTTGGTCATGTGTAGTCACTGAAGTCTCTGTTCTGTTAATTTATAGTTAGTTAATAATTGGGTAGAGATTTCCTTAAACTCTTGGAATCAAAAACTCCCCCAGTCTTTGTAAATCAGCTCAGTTACAGCATGTCTTTAACACTCAGTCAAAAAACTGATGACTACCATAGTCTTCACTTTCTGCTTGCATAAAGGCTGAAGGCCAACCAGATTTGAGTACTAAGGGCCTTCCCAAGGCTTTTCTGAGCATGCCCACAGCCCTCAGAATGCATATTGTCCTCTAAGATCTCAGGAATATGTTAGAGTTTTTCAAAAGTCCCTTTCTCCCAAAGTATCTAGTTTCCCAGGCTTTCCTCCCCAGTTTTTTTTGTTAGATTATCGTTTAGCCCAATTGTTTTCCCTTGACTCAGGCAGCCGTGACTAACATATTTGCCTCTCAATGTTTTCTACTGATGTCGCCTGAGGAGCGGCATTAACACTAGGCAACCAAGTTAGGTGAGATTAAATCAAGTCTTTTGAGCCATCAGACAGATCAAAACAAAGTAATTACAGGTATTTGTGAATGAGGTCCATTCTGCTATCTCTGCTACCAGTGTTGGGAATGTGGACTGTCATTTTCCTTTTTTTTTTTTTTTTAAGTTTTATTTATTTTTATTTTTTAAAAGATTTTATTTATTTATTTAACAGAGGGAGAGACGGTGAGAGAGGGAACACAAGCAGGGAGAGTGGGAAAGGGAGAAGCAGGCTTCCCATGGAGCAGGGAACCTGATGCGGGGCTTGATCCCTGGACCCTGGAATCATGACCTGAGCTGAAGGCAGACACCTAACAACTGAGCCACCCAGGTGCCCCTGACTGTCATTTTCAAGGTATCTGGGGGAACAAAGATTGGGATAAGTTAGCATACTCCAAAACTCATTGTTCAACTATTTTTTTCTTGAGTAAGTGGTTCTTAGGTTTCCATAAGCTTTTGGCTAATTTCCAGATATCCAAAAAAGTTAATTCCGCTTTTTCTTTTTACCATTTTTTAAAAAATTACTTTTTGGGAATGAAATCTTGCCCTTTGCAAATATGTGGATGGAGGGCGCCTGGGTGGCTCAGTGGGTTAAGCCGCTGCCTTCGGCTCAGGTCATGATCTCAGGGTCCTGGGATCGAGTCCCGCATCGGGCTCTCTGCTCAGCAGGGAGCCTGCTTCCTCCTCTCTCTCTCTCTCTGCCTGCCTCTCAGTGTACTTGTAATTTCTCTCTGTCAAATAAATAAATAAAATCTTTAAAAAAAAAATATGTGGATGGAAATAGAGGGTATTATGTTGAGCAAAGTAAGTCAGAGAAAGACAAATGTATGACTTCACTCATATATGGAATTTAAAAATAAAACAGATGAACATAGGGAAGGGATAGAAAAACAAAATAAGACAAAATCAGAGAGGGAGACAAACCATGAGACTCTTCGCTCTAGGAAACAAACTGAGGGTTGTTGGAGGGGAGGCAGCTGGGGGGATGGGGTAACTGCGTGATGGACATTAAGGGGGGGCATGTGATGTAATGAGAACTGGGTATTATATGCAACTGATGAATCACTAAATTCTACCTCTGAAACTAATTTTAAAAATCAGCTCTGGTAAGATATGTGAACTTAGAAAAGCATTTTTAAGAATAACCATAAAATAAAATTTAAATGTGAGTAATGATAAAAAAAAATTACTTTTTTGGAGTAACAGAATTTTAGAGTTCCCTATTCTGTCATTTTCACTGATGTCACTTGCTATGTTATCACTCCAAATAGAATGTGGAAAACTAACTACCACATAGGACCCTTTAGATTCCTCCTCTATGTTATAGTTGTCTTGTGAATATACTCTTTCTACACACATTGGGACCCCATCAAATAATGTTACAGTTTTAATTTCATTCAGTAAGCATATTTCAACAGAAGAATAGTCTATTACACTAACTCCAATATTTACCTTTCTATTGTTTTTCTTCATTCTCAATGTTCCAAGTTTCTTTTTTGTATCATTTACCTTCTATCTGAAGAACTTCTTTCAGCAATTCTTTTAGAGCAGTTCTGCTGGCCAGAAATTCTCATTGCTTCCCTGCAGTTGAGAATGTCTTTATTTCCCCTCATTCCTGAGGGATATTTTTACTGTCTAGAGAAATCTTTGTCAATAGTTCTTTTCTCTCAGCACTTCAAAAGTATTGTTCTATTTTCCTCTGGCCTTCATGATTTCTCATGAGAAATCCAGTTATGTGATTCAGACTGTTTTCCTACAAACAGTGCATCATCTTCTTCTGTCAGATTTCAAGATTCTTTTTTCTTGGGGCGCCTGGGTGGCTCAGCTATTAAGCATCTGCCTTTGGCTCAGGCATGATCTCAGGGTCCTGGGATCGAGCCCCACATCAGGCTGTCTGCTCAGTGGGGAGCCTGCTTCCCCCTCTCTGCCTGCCTCTCTGCCTACTTGTGATCGCTCTCTGTCAAATAAATAAATAAGATCTTTAAAAAAAAAAAAAGTGAAAACACAATTTAATGGTGAAAGCATTGTTTGTCAATAAAACCTGTTGAGATGCCTGGATCTCCACATGTATGTGTTCATACACACACACATACACACACATACACACACACATACTTCAGTCCATACATCTCATCATATTCAAAACTTAACTCATAATGAATCTTAGACCTAAATGTAAAGCATAAAATTATAAAACTTCTAGGAGAAAACTTTTGTGATCTTGGGTTAGGCAAATATTTAAAAAATATGATCCCAAGAGTATGATTCCAAAAAGGACAACTTCATAAAGTAGACTTCATCAAAATTAAGAATTTTCTCTTTGAAAGATACTGTTAAGAGAATGACACAATGAGCCACAGAGTGAATGGAAAAATTCGTAAATCACATATCTTATAAAGGACTTACATTCAAAACATATAAAGATCTCTCTAAAGTCAACTAAAAAACTCAACATAAAAATGGGTAAAAGATATGAACAGATAATTTCCCAAAGAAGATATACAGTTGGCAAATAAGCATCTGAGAATATATTCAATTTCATTAATGATTAGGGAAATGCAAATAAAAAATGCAATGAGATGCCATCACATACCTATTAAAATCTCTAAAATTAAAATGATTAACTATACCAAGAGATGGTGGGAAAATAGAGCCACTGGAATGATTATACACTGCTTGTGGGAGTGTAAAATGGTGCAATCACTTTGCATAATTGGCCGGGGTTTTTACAGTTAAACACACATCTTTTTTTTTTTTTAAGATTTTATTTATTTATTTGACAGACAGAGATCACAAGCAGGCAGAGAGGCAGGCAGAGAGAGAGAGAGGGGGAAGCAGGCTCTCTGCGGAGCAGACAGCCCGATGCGGGGCTCGATCCCAGGACCCTGAGATCAGGACCTGAGCCAAAGGCAGAGACTTTAACCCACTGAGCCACCCAGGCGCCCCTAAACACACATCATAATACATTAATTAATACATCCTAAATACATCTGTTATACGATCTGCCATTCCACTTGTAGGTATTTAATCAATGTAAATGCAAGCATACATTCATGCAAAGATCAAACACAACTGCTCTTTGCAACTTTATTTATGATCGTCAAAACCTGGAAGTAACCTAAATGTGCATCAACTGATCCGTGGATTAACACATTATGGTAGGTTCATACAATGAAATACTCTTCAGCAAACTATTGTTACATACAAAATTATGGGTACATTTCAGAATACTGTTATTAATCATAATAATTAATAATATTATTAATAAAGAAGCCAGACAACAAAACTGCATACACTAAAATTCTGACAAAGGAAAACATAATGATTCCTATGGGATGAAGGAAGTGGAGGGAAGAGATATCAGGAAATTTTGGAGGCAACGGATACACTTATCACCTTGATCATGGGGGTGGTTTCACAGGTGAACACATGTATTAAAAATTTATTAAATTGTATGCTTTATGTGTAGTTAAATATACATCAGTTACACTTCAATTATCTTGTTTTTTAAAATGGGTTTTTACATCATTTCCTGTGATTGTGAAATTGGCAGAAATTGCCCTAGTTCTTTGGTCTATGGTTAAAGGACTATTTCCCACACTGCCTATTTGTCTAAATTCATGAGTTCATTAATGGTCAATCGGGGAGAAGCATCTTAATCCCTTCACATCTACATTGTATCTGGTTGTTTTCTAGCCCTTTGTCACTTCATTAATCCCACTTTCTAATTTTGTTTATTGTTCTAACTTTCTGAGTTGACTGTCCTGTAAGTTTGTTTCTATTCCTTCAGTTAACCTGTGTTTTCCTGCGTATAATTGTATCTATTGATACAGACAAATACAGAGAAGGAAGCCGAAGTCATGCTTGACGCCCCTCTCCAGATAAGAGCACTACTGGCATTTTTGCCGGTACACTGCCCGACATCTTCCTGTCCGTGGGCAGTTTCTGTGTGTATGTTTGTATGTTTGTATATGTGTGTGTACACAGAGAAGTACACAACCCATAAGTGTGCAGATTAGTTAAAGGTGACATTGAAATAAAATTTAAAATCTGGCAAAGGTAATCTATGTCATTAGAAGATTAGAAGAGGGGCACCTGGGTGCTCAGTCGGTTAAGCAGCCGACACTTGATCTCAGGGTTGTGAGATCGAGCCCCATGCACCTTGGGCTCCATGCTCAGTGGGAAGTCTGCTTGAGGTTCTCTGTCTTCCTCTCCATCTTCCCCTCCCCCCTCTTAAATAAGGAAATAAATCTTCTTAAAAAAAGAAGTCAAGAGAGTAGCTATCCTTGGGTTGGTGGGGAGAGGGTTGTGACTGGCAGTGGGTATGAAATGTCTTCTGAGACGCTGGCAATGTTCCGTTAACTGAGTGCTGGTTACATGAGTGTGTTTAGTTCGTGGTAATCAGATTTTAAATTTTATTTCAATGTCACCATGAAGTATACATTCGGTTTTCTCGGTCTTCTTTCACTCACTATTTCATTTGTGAGGTTCACCCCTCTGGTTTTAGGGGGCAGTAGCTCATTCATTGTGGAGCTGTATTATCTCTCTGTTCTGTGACTGTATCCTAATTTATTTATCCATTTTATTGTGGATAGGCATTTGGGTGGTTTCCAGTTTGAGCCTATTATGAATACTGCCGCTATAAATATTCTAGTGCGTGTCCTCTGCGAGCTTACGAGTACTGTTTTATTGGTCATATACTTAAGAGAGGAGTTGCCAGGTCACACACAGCAATTAAGATGCATCTAACTTTGAGTAAGTGCTATCATACTGGACAAACTGTTCTGCAACTTGATTTAAGCACCGAACAGTCAGTCGTGGGCATATTTCCATGTCGGGTAACAACATTCACTGTGTGAATGTACCGTGCTTTAATCATTCGGTTGTTTATTGATGGGCATTTGTTTTGCTTCCAAGTTTTCATTAATATGAGCAGTAAAATACTCCATATCCCTATAAACATAGCTTTGTTCAATTGACTGATTATCATTTTAGGATAAATGTTGAAAACGGGAATTTCTGCACTCAAGGGTAAGCCTGTTGCATATAAATTTTGATACACATTGTCCAACTGCATTTTTAAAACGAGGTACACTTTACAATCTCACCAACACTGACTAAGAGGGAACAACTTTCTGTCTTCACTCACACTGGATGTTTATGTTTATTTTTAAGCTCTTGTCCATCTGACGGAATAACCTCACATTTTTGCATTGAGTTATATTTCTTTTCTCTCTCTCTCTCTTTGGGGAGGGGGAGAGGGAGAGAGCACATGCATGAGGAGCAGAGAAAGAGGGAGGGGGAGAGGGTCTTGAGCAGGTTCACGCCCTTCATGGAGCCGACACAGGACTTGCCTTCACCACGCTGAGACCGTGACCTGAGCCAAAACCAAGAGTTGGAAGCTTGGCTGACTGAGCCACCCAGGCAACCCAAGTTATATTTCTCTATTGTGAATTTAAACGTAGTTTTATGACCGTATTTCTCCTTTGATGTACTTCGTCAGCTGTTCTCATCTTTTCCTCGTTGATTTATAGTTCTTTATACGCCGACAAAATAATTCTTTGACTTGTCTATGTTGTCAGTAATTACTCTCGGCGTTTGTTTACCTTTTAATTTGGTTCTGTGTGTTATGGTTGTTGTTTTTGTACATATTTTTTATGATGTCGTTATGATGCTTACCTTTTACTTTAGTGAAATCAACTTTATAAATCTTTGTCTTTGTAATGTCTGGCTTTTGTACTTTAAAAAGCTCTTTACACTTGAAGATCATAATATTAACTCTACTTTTCCTTGTAGTGTACAGTGGCTTGATGTTTTATGTTTACATCTTTGATATACGTGAAGTCCCTTTAACTATATGGAATGAAGAGTTTAGTTTGATTCTTTTGTGAATAACACCATGACTGTTTCTACTCTAATTTGAAATGCTACTTTACACAGTATCCCAAATCCCCAAGTATCTGTGTGTCTATTCTGTACTAAAAATTCTATTGCTTTGCTCATCCATTCACCCAACAAACATTTTTGTGCCAGGCATCTTCTAATCCCTGGAGCTATATCAGTATAAGAAGGAAAAAAAACCTCCTCTCCTCATGGGGAATACCTTTCAGAGAGAGATATAAGGGCAGATAATAAACTGTAAGTATTATTTGTACTTCATCTCCTGAATTGGTATGAAGAAGTTTTAATTACTATAGAATTATAGAATATTTCAACATCAGGTAGAGCTAGTTCCTCCACATTATTTTGTTTCTTTATAAATACTAAATCCTACAGATGAACTTTACAATCATTTGATGAAATTGTAATACAAATCACACTGGGATTTTGATTGTGATTGCTTGGAATTTCTATCAATTTAGGGAGATCTGGATATTATTATCCAATAATAAATTATGCTTTTCTACTCAAAATTCATTTTATTCATTTTGTTCAATGTCTCTCAGTAGAATTTAAATTTTTCTCCATATAGATTGAGTATTTTGGGTTGCTATTGTGAATGGAATTTTATTTTGCTTTCATCATATTTTATGCCTTGCTATTATAGATAAAGGAGCTATTGGTTTTGGTATGTATTTTTATAACCACCCACTTAAGTGAATTCCCATATGTTCCTAATAGTTTTTCTTTTTTAAAAACATTCATTTATTTATTGAGAGAGAGAGAGAGAGTGCAAAATGGGGGAGGAACACAGGGAGAGGGAGAGAGACTCTCAAGCAGACTCCACGCCAAGTGCAGAGCCTGACATGGGACTCAAACTCACAACCCTGAGATCATAACCTGAGCTGAAATCAAGAGTCAGATGCTTTACTGGATGAGCCCCCCAGACCCCCACACCCAATAGTTTTCCAGTTGATTTGGTCTTAGGTTATTTGTTGCGTGACGATACATTACAAATATTTTCACAGTGGATTATACTCTGTCATTATTAGGCCGGTGACTCTCCTTGTCCTATTTAAACACTTTCATCTTGAATTTAATTTTGTTTGATATTTAAACCGTGAGCTCTCTTCTTTTTCATTGAAGTATAATTGACATAGAACCTTACATTAGTTTCAGGTGTACAACACAGTGATCTGATATTTGTATACACAGTGAAATAATCATAAGTCTCGTTACGTCTGTAACCATCCAAAGTTACAAGAACTTACTCTCTTAACAACTTTCAAGGATGCAATAAATACCATTGACTCTAGTCACTAGGCTGTACGTCACACGCCGTGGCTTACTTATTCTGTAACTGGAGGTTTGTACCTCTTTGTGCCCGTTTCACCCAGCCCTCACTCCTGCTCCCCTCCGGCAACCACTCATCCGTTCTCTGGATCTGGGAGGTTTGTTTGGTTGGTTTGTTCATTGGTGTTTGTTTTGGGTTCCATTTACCCGGGAAATGACACAGCCCTTCTCTCTGTCTGACTCCTTTCACTCAGCATAACACCATCCGGGGCCAGCCGTGTGGTTGCAAATGGCAACATTTTATCCTTTTGTGGCTGACTTCTCCAGGGTATAATGTACTACATCTTCTGTATCTGTTCATCCACGTGGATACTTATGTTGCTTCCCTATCTTAGCTATTGTAAATGATTTTGCAATGAACATAGGGGTACGTATATCTTTCCAAATTAGCGTGTTTATTTCCTTCAGGTAAATACCAAAAGGTCGTTCTATTTTTAATTTTGGGGGGAACCCCCTACTGTTTTCCATGGTGGCCTCCCCAGTTTGCAATCCCACCAACTGCTCACCAGGGTTCCCTCTTCTCCACACTCTTGCTAACACTTGTTTTTGTCTTTTTGATAGTGGCCATTCTGACAGTATGTATGAGGTGAGATGTGATGTCATTGTGGTTTTGATTTGCATTTCCCTGATGATTAGTGATTGAGGATCTTTTCATGTTCCTCTCAGTCATCCATGGATCTTCTTTGGAAAAATGTCTATTCACATCCCCTGCCCGTTTTTCAGTCCAATTATTGGGGGTTTGTTGTTCCTGAGTTGTAGGAGTTCTTTATATATTTTAGATACTAAGTCCTGATCAGATACATGATTTGCAAATATCTTCTCCTGTTTAGTAGGTGGCTTTCTCGTTTTGTTGATGTTTTCCTTCACCGTTCAGATGCTTTTTAGTTAGAAGTAATCCCTTTAGTTTATTTTTACTTGTGTTACCCTTGCCTTTGGAATCAGGTTTTTAAAAATCACTTCCAATACTGGTGTCAACAAAGAGCTTACCCTGTATGTTTTCTTCTAAGAGTTTTACAGTTTCAGGTCTTATATATTCCAGTCTTTAATTCATTTTGAGATAATTTTTGTGTATGTGTAAAGATTCACTTTCATTCTTTTGCATGTAGCTAATTAGTTTTCCCAAGACCACTTATTGAAGAGACAGCCCTTTTCCCAAATTTTTGTCTTCTTTGTCTTAAATTAATTGACCATACACGCATGGGTTTATTTCTGGCCTCTCTATTCTGTTCCACTAATCTGTCTGTCTGTTTTTATGCTAGCATCAAAACGGTTTGATTACTCTAGCTTTGTAATCAGAAATTATGATGCCTCCATATTGTTCTTTTTTCACAAGATTAACTTGACTATTGAGGATCTTTTGTGGTTCCATACAAATTTTAGGATTGTTTGTTCTATTTCTGTGGAAAAATGCCACTGGAATTTTGATAGGAATTGCATTTAATCTGTAGATTGCCTTGGGAAATATAAACATTTTTAACAATATTAATTATTTTAATCCATGGGCTTTTATTCAGTTTGTATGTGTGTTTATTTTTAATTTGTTTCATCGATGTCTTATAGCTTTCAGTGTACGGGTCTTCAGCCTCCTCAGTGAAATTTATTCCTCAGTATTTTGTTCTTTCTGATGCAGTCGGAAAGGGGATTCTTTCCTTAATTTCTCTTTCTGATTGTTTGTTGTTAGTGTGTAGAAATGCAATAGATTTTGTATACTGATTGTGTACCCTGCAACTTCATTGAATTTATTAGTTCTAACAGATTTTCTATTAGTTCTAATAGATTTTCTGGTCTTTGGGGTTTTCTATATGTAAAATCAAGTTTTCTTCAAATAATAACCATTTTACTTCTTCCTGATTTAGATCACTTCTACTTCTTTTTCCCACATAACTGTTCTGGTTGGGATTTCCAATACTTTTTTGAGCAAAAGTTGTGAGGGTGGGCATCCTTGTCTTGTTTCTGATCTTAAAGGAAGAATTTTTGGCTTTTTGCTGTTGAGTATGTTAAATGTGGGTTTGTCATCTATGACTTTTATTACACTGAGTTACATTTCATTTTTACCCACACTGCTGGGAGTTTTATCCCAAGTGGTATTTAATTTTGTCCAATGCCTTTTCTTCTTCGGTTGATCAGATGGTTTTTATCCTTCATTTTGTTCCTGTGGTGTATTGTGTTGCTTGATTTGCAGATGTTAAATCCTCTTTACATCACTGGAATAAATCCTACGGTCACAGTGAATGATCCCTTTAATGTACTCTTGAATCCAGTTTGCTAACATTTTGTTGAGGATTTTTGCATGTATGCCCACCAGAGATACTGGCCTGTACTTTTGTGTGTATAATGTCCCTGTCTGGTTTTGGTATCAGGGTCATGCTGCTCTTGTAAGATGAGTTTGGAAGAGTCTCAGTTTTGGGGAAGATTTTGAGGAGGAACTTTAAATATTTTGTAGAATTCACCCCATGAAGCCATCTGACTCTGGACTTTTGTTTGTTGGGAATTTTTTGCTTACTGATTCAGTCTCTTTACTGGTAATCAGTGAATTAAGACTACATATTTTTTCATGATTCCTTCTTGGAAGATTGCATGTTTCTAGGAACTTATCCATTTCTTCTAGGTTGTTAAATTTATTGGCATATAGTTTTTCAGAGTAGGGTCTTACAATCCTTTGTATGTCTGTGGTGTCTCTTATTACTTCTTTTTTGTTTCTGAATTTGAGTCTTCTGTCTTCTCTTCTTAGTGAGTCCAGCTAAAGATTTGTCAATTTTGTTTATTTTTTTAAAGAACCAGCTCTTAGTTTCATTGATTGTTTAATTATCATTTTAATCTCCATTTTATTTATTTTTGCTCTAATTATTTTTCCTTTTTACTGTTTATTCTTCTTTTCCTAGTTCCTTTAGGTATAAATTTAAATAGTTTATTTAAAATTTTTCTTGTTTCTTGAAGTAGGCCTGTATCTCTATAAACTTTCCTCTCGGAACTGCTTTTGCTGCATCCCATAGATTTTGGCATATGGTATTTTCATTTTCATTTTTCTCAAGTTGTTTTTTTTTAATTTCTCCTTTGATTTCTTCATTGAGCCATTGGTTGTTCAGTAGCATGTGCTACTGAATCTGTAATATGTAATATTACATGTGTAATATGTAATGTGCTGCTGAATATGTAATCTGTACATATGTGTGATTTTTCTTGTTTTTTCTTGTGATAGATTTCTAGTGTCATACCACTGTGGTCAGAAAAGTTGATTTATGATTTCAATATTCTTAAATTTATTGAGACTTATTTTGTGGCCTAAAATATGGCCTATTCTAAAGAAAGTTTCATGTACACTTGAGAAGAATATGTAGACTGCTGCTTTTGGATGGAATGCTCTGTATATATTTATTAAGTCCATCTGGTCTCATGTGTTATTTAAGGCTGATGTTCCCTTCTTGAATTTCTGTCCAGATGATCTATTCATTGGTGTGAATGGGGTGTTAAAATTTCCTACTATTATTGTACTGCTGTCAATTTCTCCCTTTAGGCCTGTTAATGTTTGCTTTATATATATATCTAGGTGCTCCTGTGTTGGGTGCATAAATATTTACAAATGTTATATCTTTTTGTTGAATTAATTCCTTCATCACTACGTCATACCCTTCTTTGTCTCTTAGCGCTGTCTTTGTTTTAAAGTCCATTTGGTTTTGGGGTGCCTGTCAGTCAGTAGATCATGAAACTCTTGATCTCAGGGTTGTATGTTTGAGCCCCATGTTTGGTGTAGAGATTCCTTAAAAATAAAATCTTTTTTTAAAAAGTGCATTTGATTTCACATATGTACAGCCACCCCAACTTCCTTTTAGTTTCCATTCCCATGAAACATCTTTTTCTAGGCTTTCACTTTCAGTGGTGTGTGTCCTTACCTCTGAAGTGAGTCTCTTGGAAGGCAGCATGTAGATGGATCTTGTTTCTGTTACTCATACAGTCACTCTATGGTTTTTGACTAGAGAATTTAGTCCATTTACATTTAAAATAATTATTGATATGTATGTGATTATTTTGTTCATTGCTTTCTGGTTGTTTTGTAGTTGTTCTATATTCTTTTCTTTTTCCCTTGCTTTCTTTCCTCATGGTTTGAGGCCTTTCTATAGCATTATGTTTATATTCCTTTCTTACTAAGTTTTGTGTATGTACTATAGGTTTTTGCTTTGTGATTACCAGGAGGCTCACGTATAACAACCTATATGTAGGAGGGTCTATTTTAAGTCAAAAGCAAGTTGGAATGCATTCTAAAACTCTATCTTTTTTACTACATCCTCCCCATGACATATTTTTTATGTCACGTTTTGCCACATTTTGTGTATCCTTTAATTATTGTAGTTATGGTTATTTTTACTACTTGTGTCTTTTAATCTTCATACTAGCTTTATAAGTGATCAATACACTATCTTTACTATATATTTACCTTTTCCGGTAAGATTTTTAGTTTTATATGTTTTCTTGTTTCTAAATAGTGCCCTTTCTTTTCAGCTTAGGGGTACCTCAGTGGATCAGAGGATTAAGTGTCTGCCTTCGGCTCAGGTCATGATCCCAGGGTCCTGGAATCCAGCCCCACATTGGGCTCCCTGCTGAGCAGGGGGTCTGCTTCTCCCTCTCCCTCTGCCTACCACTCCCCTCTGCTTATACTTTCTCTCTCTCTTTCTCCATCAAATAAATAAAACCAAAGAAAGAAAGAAAGAAAGAATTCCCTTTAACATTTCTTGTGAGGCTAGTTTAGTGGTGATGAACTCCTTTAGCTTTTGCTTATCTAGAAATCTTTATCTCTCCTTCAATTATGAATAATAACCTTGCCAGGTAGAGCATTCTTGGCTGGAATGTTTTTCCTTTCAGCACTTTGAGTATATAATATCACTCACTTCTGTTCTGTAAAGTTTCTGCTGAAAAATCTGCCAGTGATCTTATGGGGGTTCTCTGGTATGTAACAAGTTGTTGTTCTTCTGCTGCCTTAAAAAAAATATATATATATAATTTTATATAAATAATATAATAAATAAACTTTATATAAATATCTATATCTATATATTTTTATAAATAGCTATTTATTTATTTATTTATTTATTTAAATATCTATATAAAGTTTATTTATTTGCCAGAGAGAAAGAGAGAGCACAAGTTGTAGGAGCGGCAGGCAGAGGGAGAAGCAGACTCCCTGTGGAGCAAGGAGCCCAATGTGGGACTCTACCCCACGACCCTGGGATCATGACCTGAGCTGAAGGCAGATGCTTAATTGACTGAGCCACCCAGGTGTCTCTCTTCTGTTGCTTTTAAAATTCTCTCTTTATCTTTACTTTTGGTGTTTTAATTATAACATGCCTTGGTGTGGGTCCTTTTGGGTTCCTCTTCTTTGCAGCTTTTCTGGGATTCCTGGATCTGGATATCTGTTTCCGTCCCTAGGTTAGGGAAGTTTTTGGCTATTATTTCTTCAAATAAGTTTTCTGCCCCTTTCCTTCTCTGTCTCTCTAGATCCTCTATAATGAAAATGTTATTCTGCTTGATATTGTCTCATGGGTTATTTAAGCTATCTTTACTTTTAAAAAAATTTGTTGTTGTTGTTATTGTTGTTGTTGTTTTTACTCTTTTGGGTGAGTTTCATTAACCTGGCTTCCAGAGCACTGATTCTTTCTTCTGCTTCATCTAGTCTGCTATTGAAACCCTCCAGTGTATTTTTTTAGTTCAGTTATTGCATTCTTCAGCTCTGTGACTTTTGTTTAGTACTTTTTTACATTTTCTATCTCTTTGTTGAAGTCGCTGCTCTGCCAATCCATTCTTCCAAGTTTGGTAAGCATATATATGACCATTACTTTGAACTCTTTGTCAGGTAAATTACATATATTCATTTCATTAAGTTTTTTTTTTTTTCATTAAGGTTTTATCTGGGGGAGGGGTTATCTTGTTCTTTCATTTGGGTTATAATCCTGTTTCCTCATTTTACTTGACTCTGTATTTTTTCTTATGGATTGGGAAAAACAGCTATCTCTCCCAGTCTCAAAGGAGTGGCCTTATGTGGGAGCCAAAACTTATCACTTAACCTTGCCCTAGCTCTTGATCGTCTCTCAGACCTTTGTGATTTTCTAAAAAAACTAACTCATTTTTGGTAGGATCCAGTTGTTGAGGATGTGCCAAGACCTGTGAGGGTTCCAGAGGGAAGGATCTCAGCACCTAGTTTCAGGCAGATTGAAACCTAGAACCTCAGACAGCAACTTTTAATGTATGATGCAAATATATACAATCCTGTGGGATCAGAACTGTAAACCTGCTGTCCTTCAGACCAGGTGACTTGGAGGTGTCCCCTTAATGACAGTGCAAAAATCAAGGGTCCAGATATGTGTTCCAGCTCCTTTCTGGAGCAAGGTATGGCAAGGTGTGGTAAGACCAAGGGAGAGCATAAAATTGGTATCCCTAGCCTATGTTTTCTGAGAACATTTCTGTAGCTTTTTGATATGTGGTAGGCCCAAAGCCTGTCCCTCAGTCTGAAGTTCCAGGACTAGTAAATAGGCCTTTTTCACAGGAAGACTGCAGGTGTTTCAGTCTGCTATCTGTGCAGGCTTGATGGCCTGCCAAGAGCCTTTTTCTCCAATTATTTCAGACTCATGGGGGCCCTGAACACAATCTACTAGAGTTATGTGCTCAGTGGGCATCCCCTGTCTGGGTTGTGTACCCAACATTGGCAGGACCAAGGGAGTGGTGCCGGTGCAGGGCACTCCCCCTCGGCCTTGGTGGGGCTGTGGGGGCAGTGTGGAGGCAGGGTGCACACCCAGACACTATCAGGTTATGGGAAAAACACAAAAATGGTGCCTGCCAGTACCTTAGTCCCTAGAGAGAGTTAGAACAGGCTCTTGCCCTTCTGGCAGATGCTTTTAAGATTAGCAAATAAACCTCCTTATATGGTCTAGGTTCTTTTCAAAGTGCTGGTTTTGTGCTGGGTCCCAGGGCAAGTGAATGTACATCTCCCTTCCTTACAGGCTTATGATTCTTCTGGAGAAGGGGGCTTACTCCATTGATTGTTAAAGCCAGACATTTTGGGGACTCGTCTCTTCCTTGAAGGTCCCAGGGGTTGGGTGCCTGATGTAGGACACAAATTCCTCACTCCTCAGGGAGAAACTCCATATTTGTGAGGTCCCTCCTGATTGTGGGTTGCCACACCAAGGGTGGGGACTGTGGTGAGATCAGATATCTTTCAGCGAGATTTCATGTCTTTTTCAGAGGGAAATTTTGCATATGTTGCTGTAATTTTGTTGTGTCCTTGGGAGGAGTTAAGTTCAGGACCTCACTATGCTACTGTGTTGTATTGCCTACCCTGGGTTTCATTTTATTATTTGAATTGACCTACATTACCCACATTTTCACTTAAAAATTTTTTTTGTTTCTATTACAAAGAATTAAGGCTCATTATTCAAACATTGGGTGTCCTGTTCCAATCTTCCATGTTTCTGCAATTCAGTTCTAGCACTGGTGCCTGGAGTTAGCGCCAACTCCGTAAGTTAAAGGCTTAGTCCTCCAGAAGAGTGCCCCCACTTCAGACACCCGCCTCAAGTGCATGGGGTTCCCAGCACACACACTTCTGACCAACTAACTACAAATTTGGGGGTACCCAATACTCCCTCGAGTTTAATAATTAGAGTGATTCAAAGAAATCAAGAAAGTGCTGTACTGATAAATGATACAACTTAGGAATAGCCAGATGAGGAGACCTGAAGGGTGAGGTCGAATGGTTCTGAATGCAGAGCTTCTCTGCCCTCTCCCTGGGAAATGAGGGCGCATCAGCCACACAGGGCACATCGGTGTGTTTACCAACCAGCAGCTCCAGCAAACCTCAGTGCTCCGAGCTTTTACTGGGGTTTCTCTCCACAGACACAGTTGATCAAACCACTGGTGACATGAGAAACGACTGACCTCAATCTTCAGCTTTCTTTCCTCCTTAGAGATTGGGCTGGCTCAAAGTTTCAACCCTCTCATCACAAATTTGGTCTTTCTGGTGACCAGCCCCTGTCCTGAAGCTCTTCTCAGGGTCCACCATCAGTCTCCTCGTTGGCATAGCCTTGGGTGTGATCCAGGGTCTCATGCATAGCAAAGAAATATCTATCACTTGGGAGATCCCAAGAGCTTTCAAAGCTCTGTGCAGAAAACCAAGGGCAAAGAGGAGACAGTTCCTTACTCTACAACACGTGTGTAAAAACTGAACAATGCAGAAAATGTTTATGTGGGAAACAGAAGTTACTCATAATCCCCCAACCTAGAAATAGTCACTGCTGACATTGAGGGAATGCTCTTCCAGAGTTGTCTTCTGTGCACATATCAGCATGTCAATAAATTGCGTTTATGCAAATGGCACTACAGTTAATGCACTGTTTTGCAATTTGCTCTTTTCAGTTATTTGGGGGGCCTATCTCCATATCATTACATATAAACCAAACTTGACCTCATTATTTTAAACTGTTGTACACAGTACATCATTGCTTACTTACTAAGAACAAACACACAAACACACAGAACCCTTTACTGGAAATTAGGGTCATTCCTAGGTTCTTCTTCCCTTTTTTTTGGAAATGACCACAATGTTTCTTTGTGCCCTTATTCAAATACACATGTAAGATGAATTCTTATAAAAGAAAAATATGGATGAAAAGATGTATGCATTTTAATTCTTACCATAGATCACAAAGAGCCCTTTAAATACATTTAACTCATGTACATTCTCACCAGTGAGTGTCTGCTATCCACTTTTTGTGTCTATTAAATATAGAACCTAGCCGGACACTTTTCTTCCTTTAAAAGGTGCATTTAGTGTGCATTTGTCCTCTGAAAGACAGTGTGTCCCACAATTGAAAAATCTTCTTTCTCGTTGGTGATTTAGAATGGTTATTATGCAGATATTTAGCTCCACGAATTTAATTTACATGCTTAAAAATACTTTTCAATTAAGCCACTTGAGCAGTTTCTATCTGGATCTTTCCTCTGGCAGACAAGGAAACGTCACTTTCTCAAACCTCTTCCACTTCTTTCTCCTCCTCCTCGGGCGGTCCTTCCTGAGACTGATGGCCTGGTAAGCTGGTAAGCTTTTGGTAAACTGCGATTTCATGGAAGTGTGATGTCATTTGTTCCAGTGCATGATATCACGGTAAACTTTTTACAAACATCAGCACGTACTGTTTAACCTCTGGATTTGGGTGAAATCATTTTATTTTAACATCCGTTCTATATATTAATGGATTTTATGGAAGTGATATTCCAAAGACTTAGCATCCAGTCCTAGGGATCAGGGTTCTAGAAGCTTCCAGCAGGGCCTTGGTTCTTCAGTCCAGGGAATCCAGGGGCTCCAGTGAGGAGGGGGTGAGGCATAACAGTGGGATATAGAAAGACTTAATGGTTAATTCTGATTTACAGGTGAATAACCTATGGAGACTTTTTTAAATGATAAAACTAAGCTTTTTTTAAATACAAAAGATAAAAATACGGCGTTCCCCCCCCCCCCCAAAGATATTATTTATTTATTTGAGAGAGAGCATGAGCAGGGTGAGAGGCAGAGAGCTGAGCAGGGAGCCCGATGAGGGGGCTTGTTCCTGGGACTCCAGGATCGTGACCCGAGTGGAAGGCAGGTGCTTAACAGATTGAGCCACCCAGGTGGCCACAAAATACTGCATTCTTATGGCAAATACCAATCAGGCAGAACTAAACTGACTGAGCATGTGACAGTATTTGCTTCTCTATCTAATCTGTCTCATTCTACCCCTCAGAGGGGGGTATGGCCAGTTTGGGTCTTACCAAACCCATTTTTTTCCTGTGCTTGTGGAAACCTGTGGTGTTTCTCAATTTTCTATTTAAAAATTGTCAAATCTAGAGAAAATTTGCAAAAATAGTGTTAAAAAACCTGTGTGCCTTCTTCCTTCTTTCTCTCTCTCCTCACGGAACCGCCTGAAAATGAGATGAGAATAAATTGAAGACATCCTGACAGACTTCAACCCTAAATATTCATTGTGTGTTTCCTAGGAACGATTTATGTTCTTTTACGTGACCGCAATGCAATGATCATACCCGGGAAATTTAACGTTGATATCCCGAAGGAAGTACAGACCTCCTCGAAAGATTTCCTTGGTTATTGTCATAATGGCTGTAATGTCCTTCACTGTTGGGGTAAACCCAGTCATAGCTATTACATTCATTGCCAGCTTTTAATTCAGAGTAGTTTTCCAATCTCTTTTATGTATTTTATGACATTGACATTTTTGCAAAGTCTACGTCCGGTGTCTCCTTGTGTTTGGAATCAGGTTACGCATTTTTGGCAAGAATGGCACATACGTGATGTCCCCTTCCCAGTGCGTCACGGAAGGAGGCACGCAAGGCCATGTGTCCCACTACTCATGCTGCAAATTTTAATCACGGGTCACAGTGAATCTGTCAGCTTTCTCCATATCCTCTTCTTCAGTTTTCTTTCACCGAAATGCAGAGGTAGGCAAGCTTTCTCTGTAAAGGGCCAGATAATACATATTTTAGGTTTTGCAGGCAGAAAAAGGTCTCTATCACATATTCTTTCTTTTCCCCCAACCGCGTAAAAATATAAAAACCATCCTTCTCTGGACAGCCTTCCGCAAACAGGTGGATTGCTCCTTCTTGCTTATATCAATCCATACTTTTTTGGTTGTAAAATGGCGATTCATGAATCTCCATTATTCCTTTTACACTTATTAGTTGGCATTCCTCTTGCAAAATAACATATGCAGTGTGGTCCTATGTATGTGAAGAGGTAGGACACATCTGTGCAGTATTTCTGGGAAGACACATCTGAAAGTGGTAATAGGGCTTGCTGGACGGGAGGAGTGCAGAGGATCTGGAAGACGGGGTGGGGGGATGTCTTACTGAATGTTGTGTTTTACTTTGGAATTTTGAACCATGAGGGTCTTTGAGATGGAGTAGAAATGGCGTACAGGAAGAGGAAGCTGCCAAAAATGACTGCGACGTGGTCTGGCTTCCAATACAGAAGGTTATGCCGATTACTGAACTAAGAGCTACGAATGGAAGTCGTCAGCTCTCGTGCGGAGTGGCTGGGACACAAGGAGGAACGTGATGGAAAGCACAGCAGAGGGACGGGCCGGAGGCAGGAAGAGACCAGGGCCCTTCCGTGGGGGAGGAAGGAAGACTGGATGCGGGGCACGAGCCGCGGAGGGGGTAGACACTGACATTGTCCTTGTGTGGATCTTTATTGGCTTTACTACCGATGACAAAAGGAGAGAAATCTGTAAGTGGCGCTTTTTTCTTTCTCCAGTTCACATTTTTTGAACAGCTGAGGTTGTGCTGAGGAGGATCAACGTGTTAATTTTGTTATACTGCACCCAGAATTAGATAATTTACCACCTGAGCAGTCACAGGAGGGGACGGGCACGTGCAAGCTTAAGGCCGAACAGCACAGGAGGGAGTGCAGGAGACGGACCTGCCCGTCCTTAATTGTCTTCCAAAGTCACCCACTGGAGAACTGGGTGGGGAAGCGGAGACTTCGCGACACTAATTGATATGGTTCCATGTAGAAACATGAAATCCCAGAAAAGGTGCTTTTCTGCTGCTATCTTTTCCCTCGGTATGCCTATAAGCATGTTCACGTCTCTACACTTCTGCCAGTATTGGGAGTCGCAAATATTTTTAATTTTTACCTATGGATGGGGCTAAAACTGTCGTCTCATTCTGGAAATATTTTTTAACTACACTGGACTGGGTTTCACGTCTGTAAATTTGGATTCCGTCGCTTTGACGTGATTCTGATGGGTGCGTTTAAAGACATTCACAAATCTCAGGGTGCCTGGCTGGCTCGGTGGGTAGAATGAGTGACTCTTGATCCCGGGGTTGCGAGTTTGAGCCCCACATGGGGTGTAGAGAATACTTTAAAAAAATCTCTAAACAAACTCATAAATCTCATTCCTGATAATCGTGTTGTTCAGCTAATATTGAGAAAGCCCTGATATTGTATCGGGGTGTCAGCGAATGCTTTTCTCTATCTCTGTCATCAGCTTTGATCTTCATTTGCCCTCTTACTAATCTCACCCTCCCTCTCCCAGTCAAGAGCTGGGACGCATGGAAGTTGGCAGCGAGAGGTTACATGAGGTCTCTCCTCACACCACCCACACCTCCAGATCTCTGCTCCAGCTTGGGGGGTAGGGTGTATCCAGGAGGTTCCTTGGTCCCACAGTGCTGTGCTGGTTCCCGAGCTCAGGAGATGTGGTCCACTCCCAGGATCCCATTTCCTTCCGGTTCTGGTTGCCTGGCCTGGCGACTCTTCTTCAGCCCTTGTAGGGAAAGGTTAAGGTGGTCCACGTTTCAGCTTGGTTTTCATGTTTAATTTTAGTTCCTTCCTTGATTTTTGTAGGTTTCAGGGAGGAGGCTCTAAAAATGTCTACTTACACAGCCAGATTTCCTGGAAGCCCTTCCTTCCTTCCCTGAATTAAGAAGAAGGAAAAAAAAAAGTTAAGAAGTGTTTAGGTTGAATTTCTTGCTCTGGGCTTTCCCACCCACCCTAAGGCAACTAGGTAAACAGATCTGTCTCAACACGCACAGAGTAAATAATATGCTCAGACTTTTTCTTGATTTACAGATTTTAGATAGTATATCTTTGATTCTGTTTTCTTAAATTTTGATTTATGTTCCAATTTTAGATCTTTGATTATTTACTGTGTCAGTCAGATGGAGCTAGGCTATGTTTCTAGTTCTATCACTTTTGCTTTATGTATTTTGAGTAGATGTTATAAGGTGTATCCAGTTTTGGAAATGTTTTTATTTTCTTGGTAGATGGCACTTTTATCATAATGAAATGTCATTCCTTATCTTTAGTAAAATCTCTTTACCTTGAACTTAGCTTTGTTTGGTACTAGTATACATGGACCAGTTTTCATTCAGTTATTTTTTGTCCATCCTTTCATGTTCAAAAATCCTGTGTCTTCATATTTATTGTATGTTTATTGTAAATAAAATCTCCTTGGACATTTTTATATTTATATCTAAGAGTTTTTGTCTTGAGATTAGAATACACTTACCTTGGTAAAATGAATTATGAACTACTGATTTATTGGGATTTAATCTACAATATTACTATTTACTTTCTATTCATCTCACTCATTTTATGGTCCCCTTTAACTCTTTCTTTCCTTTTGATGGAATTTTTATTATTCCATTATTCCATTTCTATTAATTTATTTTCTGTCACTATAGATTTGTTTTACCTGTTGTAGAATTTCCTAAGCATGAGATAAGGCTGTGCATACTCTTCTGTGTGCGGCTGCTTTCACCCAGGATAACGTTTCTGTGATTCAGCCACACTATTGTCGTCTAGTTTGTTCCTCTAATTGCTCAGTAATATCACTGTGCAGATATTCAATAATTTGTTTATTAGTTATCTATTGATTAATGTTTGTATCGTTTCTAGTTTTTAGCTGTTTTGAAGAAAGAGGCTATGAACGTTCACATAAATGTCAGATTGTGGTCTTTATTTCTCTAAGAAAAAAACCTAGAACTGAAATTGCTGAACCATAGGGCCATTGTGTGCTTCACTTTATAAGAAACTGTTGAGCAATTTTTCAAAATTATTGAACTGTTTACATTCCCAGTAGTACTATGGGAGTTCTAGTTGCTGTATATTTTTGTCCACACTTTGTACTGTCAGGTGTTTTCATTTCAGCCATTCTACTGATTGTGTGGTACTATTCCACTGTGGTTTTAATTTGCATTTTCTGATAACTAATGAGGTAACTATTTTATTTATTTATTTGTCAGAGAGAGAGAGAGAGTGAGAGAGTGTGCAAGCACACAAGCAGGCAGAGTGGCAGGCAGAGGCGGAGAGAGAAGCAGGCTCCCTGCCAAGCAAGGAGCCCAACTCAGGACTCGATTTTAGGACCCTGGAATCATGACCTGAGCTGAAGGCAGCGACTTAGCCGACTGAGCCACCCAGGCGGCCCGAGGTTAAATATTTTTTCATGTGCTAGTGACCATTTGTGTATCTTGTTATTCTAATTTGCTCACTTAAAGAATTAAGTTGTACATTTTCATTTTATTGAGTTGCAAGATTTCTTGACATATTCTTTTTTTTATTTTTTAAAGATTTTATTTATTTATTTGACAGACAGAAAGCACAAGCAGGCAGAGAGGCAGGCAGAGAGAGAGAGGAGGAAGCAGGATCCCTGCTGAGCAGAGAGCCTGATGTGGGGCTCGATCCCAGGACCCTGAGATCATGACCTGAGCCAAAGGCAGAGGCTTAACCCACTGAGCCACCCAGGGGCCCCTCTTGACATATTCTTGATACAAATTCTTTGCCAGATATATATGGAGATATAAATACAAATATATTATATATAATATATATATATATATATATATATATATATATATATATATATATAATTTTCTTTGTCTATGGTTTGTCTTCATTTTTTTCAAAGGTGTCTTCTAATGAGTAAAAGATTTTAATTTTGATGAAGTAAAATTATTAATACTTTTCTTTTATTATTTGTGTTTTTATGCCCTATGTAAGAAATTTCTACTCACTCAAGGTTGCAAACATTTTTTCTTATGTTTCCTTATGGAAGTTTTGTGGTTTTAGCTTTTACATTTAGGCCCAGGATCTATCTTTAGTTGATTTCTGTGTGTGGGATAAAGTAAATACCAAAGTTCATTCATTTTCACATGAAAAACCAGTTGCCTAGCATGATCTGGTGAAAAGGCTGTCTTTTCTACTATTGGATTAACTTGGCACTTTTGTCAAAATTCAATTGATTACATATGTGTAGACTTATTCCTGATCTATTATGTTCCTTGGATCTGTATGTCTGTTCTTCTGCCAAAACCACACTCTCCTGATCAGGTTATAGTATGTCTTGAAATCAGGTAGTCCTCTTTCATTTTCTTCTTTTTAAAAATTGTTTTGGCTATTATCTGTCCTTTGCATTTTTATATACATTTTAGAACCAGCTTATCAAATTTTGCAGAAAAATATTTCTAGTGCTTTTATTTGGATTAATGTTATGTTAATTTGTGTTAATTTATAGATGTTATGTTAATTTATGTTAATTTGTAGATGTTATTTTATAGATGTTAATTTCTAGATGCATATATATTTATATTTATAATATATAATGTATATTATAGGTATATATACATTTATATAACATATAGATATAATCTATAAATTATATATACATCTATATATTATATATCTGTATTATATATAGATATTAGATCTATATTATATTATATATCTATATATTATATATAGATGTATATATAATTTATAGATGAATTCCAGCAGAATTAACATTTAAAAAATCAAACTCCAGTACAGGTTCTTATTATGGTGCCTCATTTATTGTTGATCTTTGATTTCTCTCATCAGTGTTTTATAAGTTTTTAATATACAGATTTTCCACTTATTTTGTTAAACCTATCCCTAATATTTCATGGTTTTGATACTATCATGAATGCTACTATTTTTCATATTTCATTTTCTGGTTGCTTCTTTGTGGTTTGATCTTGTATTCCGTGACCTCGCTCAAGTCACTCATTAGTTCTGATGGCTTTTCTTATAGATTCCTTAAGATTTTTTATGTATATGATCATGTTGACTTTGAATAAAAGGTTGTGCCCTTTCTTATCAATCCGTGTGTATTTTATTTCTTTTAATTAACTTATTTCACTGGCTGGAACCTCTAACGTATGTTCAACAGATGCCTCATTCCTGGTTCACAGGGACAGTGCTCAATCTTTGACCCTGGGTTGGGGGGATGGTAAATATACTTTTTTTTTTTTTATAGATGCCCTCTATCAAGTTAAGGAGGTTCCCTTCTGTTCCTATTTATGTGAGAGTTTTCACTATGAATCGGGTATTGAATTTTGTCGGGCACTTTTTATGTATGCATTAGGATGATCATGAATTTTTTCTTCTCTGAATATGATAAATTACGCCAATTAATTTTTAAAAATTTAAACCAACTTTGTGTGTCTGGGAGAAACTGTACTTTTTCAAGATGGATTATTGTTTTATTCACTGCTGAGTTCGGTCTGGTAATATACTACTACGCTTTTGCATTTATATCCGTTTTCTTTTCTTTTCTTTTTTTTTTTTTTTAAGATTTTATTTATTTATTTGACAGGCAGAGATCACAAGTAGGCAGAGAGGCAGGCAGAGAAAGAGGGGGAAGCAGGTTCCCTGCTGAGCAGAGAGCCCGATGTGGAGCTTGATCCCAGGACCCTGGGATCATGACCTGAGCTGAAGGCGGAGGCTTTAACCCACTGAGCCACCCAGGCACCGCCTGTTTTATTTTCTTATAACATCTTTATCTGATTTTGTTAAGAGAGGAACTCTGGCCTCATAAAATGACTTGGGATGAATCACCCTTTATTTTATGGAAAGATTTTTATAAGACTGATGTTCACACTTCATTAAATGTTAAGATTCACAAAGAAGTCTACTGGGTATAAAGGAATTCGGTTTTGTTTTTGAAATTAGGTTATTAATTATGAATTAAATTTCTTCTTTTAAAAGATTTCATTTATTTATTTGACAGAGATCACAAGTAGACGGAGAGGCAGGCAGAGAGAAAGGGAGGAGGCAGGCTCCCCGCTGAGCAGAGAGCCCGATGCGGGACTCGATCCCAGGACCCTGAGATCATGACCTGAGCAGAAGGCAGAGGCTTAGCCCACTGAGCCACCCAGGCGCCCCAATTATGAATTAAATTTATTTTTTTAAATCATTCTTTTTTTTTTCTTTTCAGCGGAACAGTATTCATTGTTTTTGCACCACACCCAGGGCTCCATGCAATCCGTGCCCTCTCTAATACCCACCACCTGGTTCCCCCAACCTCCCACCCCCCGCCCCTTCAAAACCCTCAAGTTGTTTTTCAGAGTCCATAGTCTCTCATGGTTCACCTCCCCTTCCAATTCCCCCCAACTCCCTTCTCCTCTCCATATCCCCTTGTCCTCCATGCTATTTGTTATTCTCCACAAATAAGTGAAACCATATGATAATTGACTCTCTCTGCTTGACTTATTTCACTCGGCATAATCTCCTCCAGTCCTGTCCATGTTGCTACAGAAGTTGGGTATTCGTCCTTTCTGATGGAGGCATCATACTCCATAGTGTATATGGACCACATCTTCCTTATCCATTCGTCCGTTGAAGGGCATCTCGGTTCTTTCCACAGTTTGGCGACCGTGGCCATTGCTGCTATAAACATTGGGGTACAGATGACCCTTCTTTTCACTACATCTGTATCTTTGGGGTAAATACCCAGTAGTGCAATGGCAGGGTCATAGGGAAGCTCTATTTTTAATTTCTTGAGGAATCTCCACACTGTTCTCCAAAATGGCTGCACCAACTTTCATTCCCACCAACAGTGTAAGAGGGTTCCCCTTTCTTCACATCATCTCCAACACACGTTGTTTCCTGTTTTGTTAATTTTGACCATTCTCACTGGTGTAAGGTGGTATCTCAATGTGGTTTTGATTTGAATCTCCATGATGGCTAGTGATGATGAACATTTTTTCATGTGTCTGATAGCCATTTGTATGTCTTCATTGGAGAAGTGTCTGTTCATGTCTTCTGCCCATTTTTTTAATATGATTATCTGTTTCGTGTGTGTTGAGTTTGAGGAGTTCTTTATAGATCCTGGATATCAACCTTTTGTCTGTACTGTCATTTGCAAATATCTTCTCCCATTCCGTGGGTTGCCTCTTTGTTTTCTTAACTATTTCCTTTGCTGTACGGAAGCTTTTGATTTTGATGAAGTCCCAAAAGTTTATGTTCGCTTTTGTTTCCTTTGCCTTTGGAGACATATCTTGAAAGAAGTTGCTGTGGCTGATATCGAAGAGATTACTGCCTATGTTCTCCTCTAGGATTCTGATCGATTCCTGTCTCACATTGAGGTCTTTTATCCATTTTGAGTTTATCTTTGTGTACGGTGTAAGAGAATGGTCGAGTTTCATTCTTCTACATATAGCTGTCCAGTTTTCCCAGAACCATTTATTGAAGAGACTGTCTTTTTTCCACTGTATATTTTTTCCTGCTTTGTTGAAGATTATTTGCCCATAAAGTTGAGGGTCTATATCTGGGCTCTCTACTCTGTTCCACTGGTCTGTGTGTCTGTTTTAATGCCAGTACCATGCTGTCTTGGTGATCACAGCTTTGTAGTAAAGCTTGAAATCAGGTAACGGGATGCGGCCGGTTTTATTTTTGTTTTTCAACATTTCCTTAGCAATTCGGGGTCTCTTCTGATTCCATACAAATTTTTGGATTATTTGCTCTAGCTCGTTGAAAAATACCGGTGGAATTTTGATCGGAATGGCATTAAAAGTATAGATTGCTCTAGGCAGTATAGACATTTTAACAATGTTTTTTCTTCCGATCCAAGAGCATGGAATGGTCTTCCATCTTTTTGTGTCTTCTTCAATTTCTTTCATGAGCATTCTGTAGTTCCTCGAGTACAGTCCCTTTACCTCTTTGGTTAGGTTTATTTCCAGGTGTCTTATGGCTCTTGGTGCTATAGTAAATGGAATTGATTCTCTAATTTCCCTTTCTGTATTTTCATTGTTAGTGTATAAGAAAGCCACTGATTTCTGTACATTGACTTTGTATCCTGCCACGTTGCTGAATTGCTGTATGAGTTCTAGTAGTTTGGGGGTGGAGTCTTTTGGGTTTTCCATATAAAGTATCATATCATCGAAGAGAGAGAGTTTGACTTTTACATTGACAATTTGGATACCTTTTATTTCCCTTTGTTGTCTGATTGCTGTTGCTAGGACTTCTAATACTATGTTGAACAAGAGTGGTGAGAGTGGGCCTCCTTGTCGTGTTCCTGATCTCAATGGGAAGGCTGCAAACTTTTTCCCATTGAGGATGATATTTGCTGTAGGTCTTTCATAGATAGATTTGATGAAGTTCAGGAATGTTTCCTCTATCCCTATACTTTGAAGCATTTTAATCAGGAACAGATGCTGGATTTTTTCAAATGCTTTTTCTGCATCAATTGAGAGGACCATGTGGTTCTTCTCACTTCTCTTATTGATTTGTTCTATCACATTGATTGATTTGCGAATGTTGACCCATCCTTGTAACCCAGAGATGAATCCCACCTGATCATGGTGGATAATCTTTTTAAGGTGCTGTTGGATCCTGTTTGCTAGGATCTTGTTGAGAATCTTAGCATCCATATTCATCAGTGATATTGGTCTGAATTTCTCCTTTTTGGTAGGGTCTTTGCCTGGTTTGGGGATCAGGGTAATGCTGGCTTCATAAAAAGAGTCTGGAAGTTTTCCTTCTGCTTCAATTATTTGAAACAGCTTCAGGAGAATAGGTGTTATTTCTTCTTTGAAAGTTGGTAGAATTCCCCAGGGATTCCATTAGGTCCTGGGCTCTTGTTTTTTGGGAGGTTTTTGGTCACTGCTTCAATCTCGTTACTAGATATTGGTCTACTCAGGTTGTCAATTTCTTCCTGGTTCAATTTTGGGAGTTTATATTTTTCCAGGAATGCATCCATTTCATCTAGGTTGCTTAGCTTATTGGCATATAACTGTTGATAATAACTTCTGATGATTGTTCCTACTTCCTTGGTGTTCGTTGTGATCTCTCCCTTTTCATTAATAATTTTATTAATTTGGGCTTTCTCTCTTTTCTTTGGGATTATTGTGGTCAATGGTTTATTGATCTTATTGATTCTTTCAAAAAAAAAAACCAGCTTCTAGTTTCATTGATACATTCTACTGTATCTCTGGTTTCTACCTCATTGATCTCTGCTCCAATCTTGATTATTTCCCTTCTTATGTGTGGAGTTGGTTTAATTTGTTGTTGATTCTCCAGTTCTTTAAGGTGTAGAGACAACTGGTGTATTCTGGATTTTTCCATTTTTTTGAGGGAAGCTTGGATGGCTATGTATTTCCCCCTTAGGACTGCCTTTGCTGTATCCCATAGGTTTTGGACCGAAGTGTCTTCATTCTCATTGGTTTCCATGAGTTGTTTAAGTTCTTTGATCTCCTGGTTGATCCAAGCATTCTTAAGCAAGGTGGTCTTTAGCTTTCAGGTGTTTGAGTTCCTTCTGAACATTTCCTTGTGATTGAAGGAAAAGCATTGTGATCTGAAAATATGCAGGGAATAATGTCAGTCTTTTGGTATTGGTTGAGTCCTGATTTGTGACCCAGTATTTGGTCTATCCTGGAGAAGGTTCCACGCGCACTTGAGAAGAATGAGTATTCTGTTGTTTTAGGGTGGAATGTTCTGTGTATATCTATGAGGTCCATCTGGTCCAATGTGTCATTCAATGCTCTTGTTTCTTTATTGATTTTCTGCTTTGATGATCTGTCTATTACTGAGAGAGGCATGTTAACATCTTTTACTGTTAATGTATTCATATCAGTATGACTCTTATCTTGACTAGTAGTTTTCTTATGTAATTGGCTGCTCCCATATTGGGGGCGTAGATATTTACAATTGTTAGATCATCTTGGTGGATAGTCCCTTTAAGAATTACGTAGTGTCCTGTATCTCTGACTACAGTCTTTAGTTTAAAATCTAATTTATCTGATATGAGAATCACTACCCCGGCCTTCTTTTGAGGTCCATTGGCATGTAAGATGCTTCTCCATCCCTTCACTTTCAGTCTGGGTGTATCTTTAGGTTCAAAATGGGTCTCTTGTAGACAACATATGGATGGGTCGTTTTTTCCAATCTGCAACCCTGTGTTGTTTTATGGGTACATTTAGGCCATTCACATTGAGAGTGATTATTGATAGATACGTTTTTATTAACATTGTGTTACCTTTGAAGTCTTTCTTTCTGTAGATTGTCTCTATATTTCTGTTGAATGATATTTTTAGGATTTTTTTCTCTTTTATAGAACCCCCCTTAATAATTCCTGCAGTGTCGGCTTGGTGGTTGTATAGTCTTTTAAGTCTTGCCGGTCTTGGAAACTCTTTATCTCCCCATCCATTTTGAATGTCAGTCTTGCTGGATAAAGTATTCTTGACTGCATGTTCTTCTCATTTAGTGCCCTGAATATACCTTGCCAGCCCTTTCTGGCTTGCCAGGTCTCTGTGGACAGGTCTGACATTATTCTGATGGGCTTTCCTCTGTACGTAAGGAGCTTCTTTGTCCTAGCTGCTTTCAAGAGGGTCTGCCTACAATTATAATTCTTCATTCTTACTATTAGGTGTCTCGAGGACTTTCGAGAATCTATAATCTTAGGGGGAAACCGTTTTGCCTCTAGTACATGAATGCTGGTTCCATTTGTGAGATTGGGAAAATTTTCATGGACAACTTGTCCCACTATATCTTCTAGACTTCTTTCTTTCTCCCCCGCCTTCAGGGATTCCAATAATTCTGATGTTGGAACATTTCATGGCATCATTTATTTCCCTGATTCTGTTTTTGTGGCTTCTAAGCTGTTTGTTCCAGGCTTCCTCCTGATCCTTTCTCTCTATCTGTTTGTCTTCCAGATCACTAATTCTATCTTCTGTCTCAGTTACTCTAGCTTTTAGAGAATTTAGATTAGATTGGAACTTACTGAGAGCATTTTGGACATCATCCCTGGTGGCTTTCAGTTCTGCCCTAATCAATTCCGTTTGGTCATCCATGGTTTTCTCCAACCTAGCTATTGCCTGGATAATTGTTAGCCTGAATTCTCTTTCCGACATATTGTCTATGTCGATAGCCATTAGCTCTGTTGTAGAAGGCCCATCCTCTGTATTTTTCTCCTGTTGGGCATTCCTCCACCTAGTCATTTTGGTGAGAGAAGACTGAACGGATGTAGCTGGATGTATTGACTGTGGTGCAGTCCAGGTGCACCCTGCACCCTGGAATGCTTCTGCCCGCTGGCGTCTTCTGCCCCCATAGAGATCCAGATGTGTATAATTCTGATCTCAGGCTGATTTTGTGTGTGATCGGAGTTCTTTGGTAGGTAATCCGTTCACTTTAGGGTACAGGTTGAAATGGCACCTCCTCCTACTTCCCTGCCATTAAATTAATTCTTAAATTACTACTTCCCTCAAATTAAATTTCTTTAAAAGATATAGGACTATTCAGATTTTCTATCTCTTCTTGGATCTGTTTTGTTAATTTGTGTTTTTCAAGGAATTCTTCTATTTTATTTATTTGTTGACTTTTTTGGAATTAAGTTGTGTATAATATTCCTTTGTGATTTTTCATGTCTTTAGTATCTATGGCAGAGCCCCTGCCATCCTTCCATCATGTCTGATGGTAATTTGTGTTTTCTCTGTACTTCTAAATCAGCTCAGAGATTCATTGATTTATTGACATTTTCATTTATTTTTTCTCTAGTGTTTGTCCATTTTCCATTTCATTAATTTCTGCTCTCCCCTTTTGTATTTCCTTCCTTCTGTTTTATTTGGATTTAATTTTATGTCCTTTTTACAGCTTCTTAAAGTGGAACTTTAGAAAGTTGGTTTTTAAATCCTTTCTCTTTTTTTTAAAAAGGCATTTTGGGCTAAAATTTTCCCTCTAAGCACTTTTCTAGCTGCATTCCACAAATTTGAACACACTGTGTTTTTGTTAGATTTGCTTCAGAATATTTTAAACTTCCTTTGTGATTTATTCTTTGACTTATGCAATATATAAAACTGTATTTTATTCAGGGACACCTGGGTGGCTCAGTTGACTAAGCAGCTGCCTTCAGTTCAGATCATGATCCCAGTGTCCTGGGATTGAGTCCCACATCAGGCTCCTTGCTCGGCAGGGAGCCTGCTTCTCCCTCTGCCTCTGCCTGCCTCTTTGTCTGCCTGTGCTTGCTCTCTCTCTCTCTCTCTGACAAATAAATAAAATCTTTAAAAAACAAACTATATTTTATTTATAAAATATTTGAGGATATTCCAGGCTTCTTATCATTATTGATTTCTAATGTATTTCCACTGTAGACAGAGAACATTGTCTGTATGATCTTGGTACTTTTAAATTTATTGAGAACTGTTCTGTGGCCCAGCACATAGTCCATGTTTCGTGAATGTTCCATGCGTGCTTGGGAAGACTGTGCCTGCAGTGGTGCCTGCCGTGCTCTGCCAATCTAATCTGGGCATGTTACATGCTAATGTTTGACTGTTCTTCCGTGTCTTTACATGTTTCCTGCATTACTGAGGGAGGTTTGTTAAAATCCTACTATTTGTGGATTTGTGGTTTTCTTCATATGCTGTACATCATGTATTTTAAAGACTTAGTATAATTACATTTGGATTGTTGTATTTTCCTAATGAATTTATCCTTTACCATTATGAATTAACCCTGTTTATCTCTGGAAATATTTGTCTGACACCGATATAGCTGCTCTGGTTTTCTTTTGATCAATATTCTCATGATACATGTATTTCTATCCTTGAACGTTTAGCCTATCTGTGTATGTATTTGTATATTTAAAGAATGTATTTTGGTAAAGAGTGTATATTTGGGTCTTATTATATTTTATCCAGTCTAATGGTCTCTGTCTTTTCATTGTAGCTTTAGACTCTTTAGAATAAATCTAATTCACAGGATATTTTGGTTTAAATCTACCATCTTACTGTTTCTTTTCTATTTGTCCTGGTCTTTATTTACTTTTTCTCTTTCATACCTTCTTCAGTATTATTTTTCAAATAGGCCATTTTACGTCTTATAGTTGAGATAATTTGCTTCTTTGTGCTCTGGGATTTTTTTTTTTAATTTAAAGATTTCATTTATTTATTTGACAGAGATCACAAGCAGGCAGAGAGACAGGCGGCGGGGGGGGGGGGGGGAAGCAGGCTCCCCACCCAGCAGAGAGCCCAGTGCAGGGTTTGATCCCAGGACCCTGGGATCATGACCCGAGTGGAAGGCAGAGGCTTTAACCCGCTGAGCCACCCAGGCGCCCCTGTGCTCTAGGATTTATAATATGCACCTTCAACATCCAGCAATCGAAAGCCAAACAATATTATACTATTTCATGGATAATGTAAGCAGTTCATAACAGCATACTTTTACTTCTTTCCTTCCATCTTCTGTGCTTTTTTTTTCCATCGTGTATATTTTACTTTATACATACAAGTTCCATAATACATTGATATTATTATTTTCTTTAATCAAACAACTATCTTTTAAGGAAACTTTTAAAAAGGAGGAAAAAAACTGCTTGTATTCACTCCCATATTTGTCCGTTTCTAGTTCTATTCACTCTTCCGTTTTGATCTGTTATCAATTTACTTCAGCCTGACAGTTGTAAATTCTTTTATTTTATTTACCTAAAAAACTTTTTTATTTCACCTTCTTACTTGAAGAACATTTTGTTGTTGTTGTTTATAGCATATCCGAGATACTGTTCTGTTGTCCTCTGGCTTGCATTAGTTCTGAAAAGAAGTTAGTTGATTCTTATCTTTGTTCTCTTGATATGTTTTTCTCCTCTGGATACTTTAAGGTTCTTCTCTGTCTTACTGGTTTTCAGCAAGTTGACTATGACGTCAGCTTAAGGTACACTGAGCCACTTGGATCTGTGTATTTATAGTTTCGATCAAATTTGGAAAAATTTAGCCATGTTTATTCAAATAATTTTTTTCTACCTTACTAACTCTCCACACATACACACTCCAGGTATTAAAATTGAATGTACGTTAGATGGCTTGATTCTGTCATACAAGTCACTGAGCTCTATTTTTTCTTTCTGTGCTTTGGTTTCCGTGTTTTCAAGTTCATTTTTTAAAAAAGATTTTATTTATTTATTTGACAGTCAGAGATCACAAGTAGGCAGAGAGGCAGGCAGAGAGAGATGGAGAAACAGGCTCCCTGCTGAGCAGAGAGCCCAATGCGGGACTCGATCCCAGGACCCTGAGATCATGACCTGAGCTGAAGGCAGAGGCTTTAACCCACTGAGCCACCCAGGAACCCCTCAAGTTCATTTTTCTTTTTCCCAGAGCATCCAATCTTATGGTAAGCCCATCAAAGACTTTTTAACTTCATAATGACTTTTAAACATTACATTTTTTAGCTGTAGAATTTCATGAGGTTGTTAAGAAATAGTTTCTATTCTTTTCTTTCTTTTATTGTGTTCATATTTTTCTTTAAGTCCTTGAATACATTTATAATAGCTGTATGAAAGCTCCTGTCAGCTAATTCCATCCTTTCCAGTATTTTTGCTTCTGTGAGTGTTACATTGTAGAATTTCTGGATTTTGGGGTCCCTGGGTGGCTTAGTTTTTAAGCATCTGCCTTCGGCTCTGGTCGTGATCCCAGCATCTTGGGATCGAGGCCGGCATCAAGCTCCCTGCTCCGCGGGAAGCCTGCTTCTGCCTCTTCGCCCTGCTTGTGTTCCCTCTCTTGCTGTGTCTCTCTGTCAAATAAATAAACAAAATCTTAAAAAAATGAATTTCTGGATTTTGCAGTTGTTTTTTAAAATTTTGAAATGTGTTTGCTGGGCAGGTAAGTTACTTGAGAATAAATAAATAAATAAATAAATAAATAAATAAATAAATAAATTTGATGGTTTTTTAAAGCTTTGTTGGGGCAGTAGAATCGCCTCTGCCCTCCTGCCAGTTTAGTCTGGCCACTAAGGTTCGAGCCACCTGGAGTCTGTATGTAATCCCAGTCTCTTCCCCACTTGGGCTCATCAGAATTTGCATGCTTTCCGCCTCTTTACGACCTCTAGGAATTGTTCAGCTTGCAGCTCCCCACCTTTGCCTGACCACACCGCATTCTATCCTACAAATGCAAAGCTTAGTTATGAACCAGGAACTCAGCATAATCCCTATAAAGATTTTCTCGGCTCTTTATGTGCATAGTTTTCTGTCTTCAGTTCTCTGCTTGAGAAATTCCAGCTGCCTAAGCCTCCATGAATTCTGATCTCTGCCTACTCAAGTCAATGAGGCCACTGTGCTCTGCTTTGGCTTTTTTGTTTTTTTGGTTTTTATCCTTTACAATAGTACAGAAAAAAATGCCTCTGGGCAGAAAGCTGGACAACTGTAGGGCTCATCTCATTTGCTTCTCTCTCTGCCTCTCAAAGATTTATTTATTTGAGAAAGAGAGACAGAGAGAGTGCTCATACACCCAGAGGGTGAGGGAAGAAGGAGAAGCAGAATCCCCACTGAGCAGGGAGCCCAATGCAGGACTCGATCCCAGGACCATGACCTCGCCAAAGGCAGCTGCTAACCGGCTGAGCGGCCCAGGCACCCCCATTTCTTTTCTCATATGGATTGTATTCGTGCACTCGCTGTTTTTTCAGTTATTGGAAACAGTGAATTCCAAGACTTTGTCTAGTGTTCTAATTAACAGTTGCGGGGCAAGTCTGGTACTAGTTCAGAAGCAGAAAGTCCTCAGCTCTCTTTTTAAGGAGCATTTTCATTGCATTCAGAGTTTTAGTTGTAGTTATTTTCTTTTAGCACTCCGAAGATTGTATCAATGGTTGCGAGTTATAATATCTTGTATCATTTCTGGAGTGATGTCGTTGGCTGTTCTGAAAGTTGTACATGCATGTGTGTGTGTGCGTCAAGGAGGAAGGACCTGGGTTTTTTCCCCCCTGTAGAAATTTTTATAATTGAGGGATACCAGGGTGGCCCAGTTGGTTGGGCAACTGCCTTCGGCTCGGTCATGATCCTGGAAGCCTGGGATCGAGGCCCACCTCCGGCTCCCTGCTCAGCCGGGAGTCTGCTTCTCCTTTGACCCTCCCCTCCTCGTGCTCTTTCTCTCTCTCTTTCAAATAAATAAATAAATAATCTTTTAAAAAATGTTTGTAATTGAAATATAGTTGACATCCAATGTCACGTTAGTTTCAGGTGTATAACACAGTGACTCAACAATTTTATGTATTATCCAATGCTCACCGTAAATGTAGTTTTGATCTGTCACCATACAACATTATTACAATATTATGGACCAAATTCCCTTTGCAGTACTGTCATGTGGTGATTTATTTTTTTTTTAATTGGAATATAATTGACACACAATGTTACATCAGTTTCAGGTGTGTAATACAGTGATTCAACAAGTTTATGCATAATGCTATGCCCGCTACAGTGTAGCTACCATCTGTCAGCACGCAGCACTACTGCAATATCATTGATTGTATTCCTTATGCTATGTCTTTTGTTCTCGTGACTTATTCGTCCCAAAACTGAAAGCCTGTGTCTCCCACACCCCTTCAACCATCTTCTCCATCGTCCTTCCCTTCCCCCCTCTGGCAACCATCAATTTGTTCTCTGTATGTATAGAGCTGATTCTTTTTTGTTTATTTATTTTTTTTAAAAAGATTTGTCTATTTGTTTTAGAGAGAGAGAGAGTGTGGGGGTTGGGGTGGGGGCAGAGGGACAGGGAGAAGGAGAGAAGCAGAGCAGACTCCCCACTGAGCATGGAGCATGACGCGGGGCTTGATCTCATAACCCTGAGATCATGACCTGAGCTGAAATCAAGAGTCAGACGCCGCACTGAGCACGTCACTCAGGTGCCCTGATTTTTTTTTTGGTTCTACATATGAGTAAAATCATAGGGTATTGGTCTTTCTCAGTCCATCTTATTTCATTTGGGTACAGCCACTGTGAAAAACAGTATAGAGGTTTCTCAAAAAATTAAAAATAGAAATATCGTATGATCCAATAATTCCACTACTGTGTATTTATCCAAACAAAATGAAAACACTAATTCCACAAGGTATGTGCACCCCTATGTTTATTGTAGCATTATTTATAAGAGCCAAGATATGGAAGCAACTCAAGCATCCATCATTAGATGAATGTGTAAGGAAGGTGTGACACACATACATACATGTGTACATACATATGCCTCAATGGAATATTTGGAACATTATGCACCCATAAAAAGGATGAGATGCTGTTGTCTGTGACAACGTGGATAGACCCAGAGGGTATTTTGCTAAGTGAAGCAAGAGACTGGTTTCTTTTAATATCTTCTCTTTGGTTTTTGGAAGTCTAATTATGGTTGTCTACATGTGGCTTTCTTTCGACATATCCTGCTTGGAGTTTCTAAGATTCCCTAGATCGTAATATTTTTCTTAGTCAACATCTTTCTTAATTTTGGAAAATTATCAGTCAGTATCGCATTTACCCCCTCTTTGCTTTCCTTTTCTAACTTCAATGCTATGTTTGCTCTTTACCACGTTCTATGAGTCTCTTAAACTTTTTTCTCTACTTTTCATTCTTTCTTTTCTTCTGTCTGATATTTTCTGTTGACCTAAGTAATAGTTCATTAACTTCTTTGGTTTTGTTGAATCTGCTTTAACACTTCTATTTGGTTATTGTATTTTTGTTTGGTTCCAGGATTATTATTTAATTATGTTTTTAAAATACATTCTAGTTCTTCCCAGGTGAATTTCTTTGTCTTATCCTTTATTTTCTTGAAAAATAATCTCAGTCGTGTTCATGTTTGTTGTGTACATCTCCAGTCTCTGGATCGCCCGTGTTTTTCCTTGTCTGCTTTTCACTGCTTTTTTCTTACTTGGCCTTGTCACCCACCATGCTTGGCAATTTTTTTTAATTGTCAGATATTATACATGAAATACTACAGTGTCTTTATGTGTTGTTCTGTTCCAGAGAGATTCAGATTTTCACTTGACAGGCGGTTAGAACACACCAGATCGCCTTTCGCTGACCAGTAGCTGAGATAACTTGAAGAGGGATTGGATTCTCTGAAGGCTCTGGTTTGCCGCTGCCATCACGCGTGTGGTCGTTTAAGAGCGGACCCTGAAACCCCGGTGTTTATCCGTGCCCTCCCTCCTCCGTAGGTTGTAAATGCCAATTTTTGTTTGGTTTTGTGAGACTCCTGCATACCCTCCTTCCGCTGTGAAGCCACTTAGCCGTGTCCGGTTCCTTCTCTCAAACTTTGACCTGTGCTGCTGCAAGGGAGGCCTGTTTCTTTAGGGGGAAGGTGCAGCTGCAGGATGCTTTCACTTTTCTCAGGTTCCCTTTCTGGCTCTTTTGGGTCCCTCAGGTCCTAGCTGTCTCGGTAGTGCTGAAACCTGATTATTTTCTCTCTATGCCTGTAATACTCTAAAAAATCTCCAAAAAACCTTGAGATATTATTTTCTTTTTGGCCTTTTGGGCCAATGCTACTCGGAAACCAGTTGATGTTTCAAAAAGAAAGGCAGCAGAGCCTCTCGGGTTCACAACGATGACTCTGCCTTCCTTCTGGGCTCTTGATTCCTCTCTTGCATCCTTGGCTTTGATTCCATTGTTTTAAATTTCTTTTTTTCAAAGTTTAATTTATTTATTTGAGATAGAGCACGTGTGTGCACACCTGAGCAGGGGGAGGGGCAGAGAGAGAGAGAGGGAGAAGCAGACTCCCGGCTGAGCATGGAGCCCAGTGCAGGGAGCCTGAGGTGGGACTCGATTCCAGGACCCTAGGATGAGGACCTGAGCCAAAGGTAGACGCTTAACCCACTGAGCCATCCAGATGCCCTTAAATTTCTTGATACAAGTCTTTGAGTATTTTTTTTTTCTCACCTGTTTCATTAGGAAAATATTTTTTGTCTTACTTTCAGACATGGTAACCTAAATGAGTGAACATTTTATTTCCTAAATTTGTTGGTTCATTTTTCTTCTGTGATCTAGTGTTGCTCCTGAAGCCACTCTTGGGATTTTTTTCTTTGCTGATAATTTGTTTGTTCTTTGTTGATCATTTGAGTTGGTCTTTATCCTAGATATTAAAAGAATTATCAGCCTATGTGTCAATATAATCTCTTTTCAATAATAATCCTGTAATAGAGTAAACCTAGTGTTTTTTTTTTTTTTTTTTTTTTTTAAGGGCAGAGTGTTACTCTCTTTGTAGGTATATGCTACATGTTCATGACTTTGAAATAAAATAAATGCAGGACATGATTTTCTCATTTAAAAATAGTAAGCCAATGTTAAAAATGTTTGTTGTAGAGCATTCATACAGCATGTACTTAAGAAGTAGAAGGCCCTCCAATATTGATTCCTTAAATTGAGGCAACAGATGACATTACAGGTGTATTCTGTGCACATATATTGCGTCTATATGGACACAACACACGAAATGGTCTTTTTCAAACACTGTACCTATATCTTACTTGGCAATTTGCTTTTCCCACTTTGCAATGTAAGCTGGGTTCTTCTCAAGGCAGCAAATTCTTGTGGTTATCTGTTGCCATATAACAAATCACCCAAAGACTGAGTGGCTTAAAACACCAATTTATTACCAGCTCTTCTCGTCGGTGGGTCAGGGATTCGGAGAACAGTGGGGACCGCGTCTCCCTCCCTCAGTCTCTTGGGCCTCAGCCCGAAGACGTCCCAGCAGGGGCTGGAAGAGCTGCAGATGGTCCGGACACCCCCTGGCCCCCCAACTTCCCTTCCTCTGCCCATCTTGCCTCCCTCTGTCCTTTCCCAGAGCCTCTCCGCGCAGAGAGCTTGCGCGGCCTCACCACACGGTACCTGGAATTCTTACAGAGTGGCTCTGGGCTCCAAACGAGTGTTCCAAGGGACAGGAAATGGAAGCTTCCAGTTTCTTAAGTCCCAGACCTAGAAACCAGCACAAAATAACTTCCCTGTTCTCTTGCAGAGGCAGCAGATCCTGTTCAGGTCCCCGGGTAGGGAGATGCCAATAGCAGCTCTTGAAGACGAACGTCAAAGCTTTTGTGGCCTCATTGAATGCATCCAGAGTATAAAATTATTTGCATTCTTCTCTTTTTTTTTTTTTTTAAGATTTTATTTGAGAGGGAGAGAGAGCACGAGTCGTGGGGGAGCGGCAGAGGGAGGAGAAGCAGGCTCCCCGCTCGATCCCAGGACCCTGAGATCAGGATCTGAGGCGAAGGCAGATGCTTCATCGACTGAGCCACCCAGGTGCCCTGTTTACATTCTTCCAACATGAAGAACACCCAGAAACCTCTAAAAGCTTCAGAAAGTTTCACCTCCTTGTGGCCTCAGGCTCAGGCTTAAGGTCCCGGGTTTGTTTATCTAGAATAGTTTCAGGTGCGGGTGAGGCTCCCTGGAGATCTGTGACCTCCTCCCCACGCTTGAAAACCCGACAGACAAGTGAGGCAGAGATAAACACGGTACGGGACATCACACCCAGCGCGGGAGGGCAGGGGAGCTATTTCCCGTCGCAGTCACCGGCCCATCGCAATACTGAAATCCAGGGGGGAATATGGCATCGATTCCTTAATGGGGGCCGGGTCCTACTTCTTGGGAGTGATTCTTGGCTCTCGCGTTCCCCTTTTGGACTCTTGGCTCCACTGCCCGAGTCGTAATGCGTCTTCCGTAAGAAAGAGCAGCCTGTTTCCACGTCTGCTGCTACCTTGAGAGGACTGGGGGACCCAGTGATGATCTGTGTCTCTGTCCCTTTTGATCCCACGCTAGAATATTTTCTTTAAATCATTGAGTGTTCCCTTGATTCAAATTACAACTCGTCCAGTAGACAAAAGCCAAACCTACTTATTTAGGAATAGGCCCTTCTCTATCCCTTACAAGCTCTTCCAGCCCCAAGTCAGGCTCTCCGCCCACCAGGGAGTCTGCGTCTCCCTCTCCTTCTGTGTGTACGTGCTTTCTCTCAGATAAAGTAAAAATACAAATGAAAAGAAGCTCTTCCAGATGTGCCCCTAAAGCAGTGTGAGGTCTTAACAAAGGCTCTTCCAGCCCCATCCTTCCCAGAGACCCCATTTTATTGCCCTGGATTTGTCAGCTTTTGCCTGGGCCTATTAGAATGAACCAGCATGTCCTGGTTCTTTCTATTTCCTCCAAATTCTACTAAAAAAGAGAGAATAGTTTCTCCTTTAAGTCATCTCTGCTTGCCTTTTATCGGTCGGCCCTTTCTATGTTCTACTTGGAGATCTCCCTTGTCGGACCCAGTGAGATCAGTAGGCATCTTCCTCTATCCCATGGTGATAGCAAACGGTTTTGCTCGCGGTCCTACAAGTGCGGGACTCGGGGGCTCTCCTGCACAGCCTGCGGAAGCAATTTCCTCAGGGTGTGTCAAGTCCTCTCCAAGAGTTTTCTTGAGGCCCGTGTGGCTTTGGCCCCCTGAGAAGTCTGCTCCCAGGAACCAAAGTTTATTTGATTTCTCTGTTTGGTGCCTAAAAACCACTCTAAGACCTCAAGCCACGAGGTAGAAAAGGTGTGTTGTAAAGAAGCCACTGTATTCTAAATCCTGTATTTCGATGAAAGACATGAAAAGCTTTACCCTCCAGCCTGTACGCACCCACACGATTTGTCTTTTTCTGCCTGTTTCTGTTCAGAATACAGCAGACCCCTTCCTTACCCTCTACCCTGGGCGTCTTGAGCGCTGAACGTAAATGTGTTTATTGAAAGTTAAAGCAAAGGAAGGAAAGAGAGGTTAGGAGGGGGAAGGTTGAGGCAGGAATAACTGGCCGCGTCCGAAAAAGATGCTATTGTCCAGGTGTCGGATTTGTCCCAAAACTAGGGGCAGGTGGTCGGACAAAGTTAATGTCTCTCCCTGGCTGGCTCCTAGACGGCTGTGTTATTCTGGGTTGGAGAGAACTTGGCGCTAACTCCAGCTACAAACGCCGGGGAAAGGGAAGTCCACCCCCCCCACCCATTTCTCCTACGCTGCTTTTAGCCTCCATTCCGATAATTGCTACAAAAATTTCTTTGGCATTTTAATAGGAAGGGGCAGACACATTTTTGACCCTTAATAAATATATATTGAACACATTTTGACCCTTAATAAATATATATAAAATTTGGAGCAAGGGCACCAGGGGCTTTGAACCTGCAAATCTCTTAATGTGGAAGCCTTAAGTAGTCATCGTTGGTGAGAGCCAGGAAATTGCATTCTGCACGCTCACCAAAGTCTGCCCCCCGGCTTCCTTAGTTTTTGAGGTCCGCTGAGATTAGTCTCTCCAGAAGAAAGATCCTTGATCTTTTCCCCAAGGTGATGTCTTTGTGTGTGTTAGCTACTCCCTGATAATGACAACAGCTAACATTTGCTGAGCTCCCCCTCTCCGTCGAGCACTGATTTGTGTAACTCCCCGCTAAGGGACTGCTTTTGCACAAAATCACCTTTCGTCTTTACAACCACCTTATCACAATGATACTGTAATCATCCGACTTCGCCGAGGAGGACAGTGACATTTAGAGACTGCACAACTGCCCTAGGCCACACGGGCGGTATGCGAGGGTGGAGAACTTGTGCCAAGTGTACCCTATTCCGGTTAAACGCGGACCCCCTGCATTCTAGCAGGAAACGCCACCATGTGCGTGTTGTTAAAATTCAATCAAGCAAATCTGAAGATTGAACTGACTTTATTAAGTGATTCACGAATCAGGCAGCACCCCATCTAGCAAGTAGAGATGCACTCGAGAGTCGGACACGATGGAAGGGTTCTCTGCAGTTGGGGGGAGGGGCAAGACAGTTATTAACAGAGGGACTGTGCCAGGTGAGGCCCGCTTTCCAGGAAGTGGGGGGGATTTTAGCATGCAGGTGATTTCCTCTTTCTTGGGGGGGTTGCTGGAGAGGCTTCAGGTGGTGGCCCTCAATAGCACAGATTGAGAAATCCCTGGTCAATCTGTTAAGGACACATTCCCTGCATTTCATCCTGAGGGGGGGGGCGGTTGAAACTGTGCTTAGATTGGGGACGAAGACCTGGGTTTGGCAACCCATTATGCGCCTGCAGTTTTCTTCCTTTTTTTTTTTTTTTTTAAACAATATATAGACTTGCCAAGGAACTTTGGTGACGCGTTGCCACGCAGAAAGTGACACAATTATTTACAGATGCAACAGATTGTTAGAAGAGGCAGTTTGCATCCTAACCAGGAGATCACAGGAAAAGATCACATGAGACCCCACCAGCTGTTAGTTCATGTGCCCACAGCCCCTTACGGAAACCTCTGCCGATGACCTTCAGGGCACATCCGATCTCACACAGAAGACTCAGCCACTGGCTCCAGAAGATAACCGGGAAGCAGGACTGGTTCAAGGGAAGGCGGTCGTAACACAGGTTAAAATGCTAAATGCCACAGGAATGGTGCCCACGGGGAATGTTAGGGGGGCTCAGAGGAACCAGGGCTCCGCTGCGAGGGACCCTGATGAACGTGTGTGTCTGCTGGCAGGATCTGGCCCACTTTCTCTTGGCAGCCACACGGGCCAGCAGAGAGAGGACTGCTGAGCTGTTTGGACCCGAGGCTTAGGGCAGCAGCGCCTGCTCTGCTCCTGATTGCTGTGAGAATTTTTATGTAGACCTTTTCTCTGATTCTGGGGATTGGAGGCGTCTCAACTGGGGAGCAGTCTGTGCCACCTAGAGGGGGCAAGACACTTGGGGTCCTGGACAGGAGGGTGCTGTGAGGAAAGGCTGCAGCCAGGTGGGTGGTTCCTCCTCCCCTGGCACACCCCTGGGAAGAGCGGGAAGGCCCTGGAAGGCCTCTGACTCTGCCGGACAGTCTGAGACCCATCTTGGCGTTTTGATTTTCGCTCTTACTTGACAGCACCAACCTTCCTTGCAACGTGGTTTCCATCAGCTGCTGGGCGCAGCGAGGGAGACTGCTGGGGACTGGGAAGTCGACTGGAGACCAGGCGGAAAAGGTTGCCCTTGAGGCATGGGGCAGACGGAAAGGGGGTCCCAGCACGGACCTGGCGGAGGTCAGCCCCGGGCGGCTGCCAGAGTCTGAGATTTCCGGCTCACACCTGCGTCCCAGCGCCCCGTCCCCCTCACCAAATCCATCCTATGACCTTGGAAAGAGAAGCGGGGGCCGACCCAGGGGCTCGCGGACCCCAGGGGAGCGGGGTCAGAGCGCGGCGCGCGGCGGCCGCAGACGCGCGTCCCTCGAGAGCGGCCGGGGTGGCCCCGCCGAGTCCCCCTCCGGCCCCCGGCGCCGCCGCAGGTGCGGTCGCGGCGCAGGGGTGGGGGCGCCGGGGAGGAAGCGGTTAAGGCGGGGGGCGCCCGGGCGAGCTGTCCAATGCGGAGAAAGGCGGTTTGCCGGAGTTAACGTGGGCAGCCGCTCGCGGAGGGCCGGGAGGAGGACCGTGTGCCGAGCGCCGGCTCGCCCCCCGCGCGTGTGTGTGTGCGGGGCGCGCGTGTGTGCGCGAGTGTGAGCGCGCGCGCCGAGGCGTTCCTCAGGTTGCGCTGCCTGGAAACCGAGGGAGCCATTGGCGCGGCGCAGGCGCGGGGGCGGGGGCGCCCGGTCCCTCGGAGCAGCCGGGGCGCGGGCGTCCGAGGCGAGCCCCGAACCCCGGCTCCCGGCGCGGGCGAGGGCGGAGCGGGCGCGGCGCTGCGGGCGGCCTCTAGGCCCCGGGGCGCCCGCCGGGGAGGAGCCGGGGAGGAGGCCGGAGCCGCATGGAGTTTCTGGGGCGCGCAACTCCGGCGGGGCCTCGGCCACTGGGCTCCGGGGCGCAGCGAGGCGGCCGCGCACATGGGCTGAGCCCGCGCGCCGGGGCTCCGCACGGCCGGCGGCAGCGGGAGGGGTAGAGCCGCGCGCCGTGCCGGGGTGCGGGGCACGCGTCCCCAGACGGGAGCGGAGGACAAGGACGGGGAGGAGCGTGCCCGGATCGCGCTCCGAGCCGACGAGGGGCTCGCGCCGGCCCGGCGCGCGCTTGGGGAGCGGCCCGGGGCGCCGTGGGAGCCGGCGGCAGCGAGGATGCCGGCGCGGGGACGCGGCCGCCGGCTGGGGGTGTGAGCGCCGGGGGAGCAGCCGCGCCGCCCCCTCCCTGCGGGCCTCGGAGGAAGCCCCCCGCGCCGCGCCGAGGCGCCTCGGAACCCCGGCTTCGGGGCGGCGGGCCCGCGCGGCCGGCCCCGGCCCAGCCAGAGGTGAGTGCCGCCGCGCCCGCCCTCGCCCCCCGCGCCCCCCGCCCCCGCCCCCGCCCCCGCCTCTCCCCCGGGTCCTCGCGCCTCCCCCGCTGCCCCGAAACCCTGCCCCGAGCCCCTGCCGGGAGCGCGCGGCCGGCCGCCGCGGACAACGCCTCCCGTACCTGTTGGCGCGGGCAGAGGGTACCGGGGCGGGCCAGGGGCCCCCCGGAGCCCCCCGGCCCGCCCCTGGGGTGGCCGCCGGAGGCCCGCGCGCCCCGGGGGCGTGGGGCCGGGCAGGGCCGCGGCTGTCCCGCTCGGGGGTCCCGGACTGCGCGGGCTGCGGAGTCCGCGGCGCGGGGGGCTGCCAGGCTGCGCGCCCCCGGCCGCCGGGGAGGGAGGGAGGAGCGGGCGCCGCACCGCAGCCCAGGTGGGAGGGCAGGGCGGCTGGCAGGTCCCCGGGAAGCCGGAGTCATGGCGATCCGGGGAGGCGGGACGCAGGATCCCCTCCGCCTCCGGGCCCCGCGCGGGCTGCTCGCCCTCCTAGGCGCACGGCCGGGAAGGTCCGCGGGCCGCGGGGATCGCCGGGGAGGCCTCGGGAGCCCGGCCTGGCCCCTGGCCGCTGCTCGGCTGCCCCCCGGGCCCTCGGCCGCGCGCTGGCTCGGGCGCCCGGGCAGGGGCGGGCTCCGGCTGTCCCGGGCACCCGGGTGGACGCGGGGCCCCAGCCTCCCCGGACTGGCGCGACGGGGAGTGAACTTCCTCAGACTTGGCCTGAGGGCGCCCGGGCGGCAGCAGGTAGTTCTGGGGCGGGCCCCGGGGCGGGGGCGAGCGGGGGACGCCTGACCCCGGTGGGATGGTGCCGCCGGGCGGGGACCCGGGGCTGCGTCTTGCCTCCTGGGCGCCGGCCACGTGCGCCCTCTGCCCCCACCGCGGCAGCATTTCCCGCTGCTCTTTCTGCTTCGAGGAGGCGTGTGTGGAGAAGGCGCCTTCCCTGCCAGTGGTTCGGAGCCCTTAACCCGGGTGGCGGTGCGCCGGCGGCTCGGTGGGTGCGGAGACAGACCGGGCGCCACCCCCAGGCCCCGAGCCTGTTTTCCCGCAGACCAGGAGACTTTCCCGGGCTCGGGGACCAGCGCGGGGTGCTGCGTGTGGCCCTGTGGGGTCGTGCCCGCGGAAGTGCTGATGGCATTCGCCGGAGAAGGGAGTGGAGGTGACCTTCTCCAGGAAGAATGGGTCGATTTCTGCCCCTTGGATGTCCTGACACACAGCATTTGTGCAAACGGGAAAACTCCTGGCTCTTAAGATTGCCTTGTCCTGCAGCTTTAACTGCTGGCCTCGGGTCAAAAAGATAAACTCTTTTTCAATTCAGGCATCCAAGCTTTGGAAAGGGTTTTAAAGCCTTTTGGTGTGAAACTGTCTTGAGGCTAGAGCAACACTTTTTTTTTTTTTAAATGGAAGCGAACTCCAGCTCCTCCCCGGCTGGTGGGTTTTAGTCCATCTTTGCGGGGCGGAAGGGTGTGTTGGCTCTACCCGCCGCTGGTTTATCTGAGGCTCTGACCTAAATCTAAGGTGGCAGTTCAGACCTTGGCGGTGACACCTGGGTTAGGATTCGTTCCTGGAGCTGCAGAACTTTGCTGGCCTCTTGGGCTGTTGTTGGCGGCTGCGAGTGCCCCGCAGATGCCCTGGGCTGTGCTCCCCCGAGGCCTGCCTGGTGGGGAGCCCGCCAGCGTGCCCCCCCTCTTTCTGAGTTCACTGCAGACCTGTGGGTTTTCGTGGCACTGACTGCTTGGGGAGCAGCTCTGTTTGCCGAGCAGCGGGTCTGCAGCACTGGGGTTGGTTGCTGGATGTATCCGAGTGGAGTAATGAAAACAAAACAGGCGGGTAACACAATCCCTAGGATCTTTTATTGGAGGAGCGCTAAATCTTCTTAGAATCGTTCATCAAGATCACCTTTCTCTGAACTCTGAACGCTCTTGCCAGTAATCAGGCCTTTAGCTAGGGCGCCGAATAAGGGCTTTTTAGAAAGAAAGTAATTTAATTCAGCTGGTTCTGTGGAGAAAAGGATAGGCAAGGCTTGACGGAGACACACAACTCCTTCTTCTCTATACGAGGTGCAGGGAAGGGGAGGGCAGGGGAGGGAAGGGGGGAGGGTGCAGTTATGTGTGGCAGCTGCTTGGTGGAGTCGAACATTTATCAGCACAGCGGGAGGCCCCTGATCAGGGCTTAAACACTATGGGGCAGGTCTGGGCCCCAGTCTTGAGCTGTATTTTCCGTAGCAGGCGGCCTGGCGGGGACGGTGTGCGGGGAAGGTGTGCTCCCCAGCAGCCGGGGAGAGGTATGTGTGAGCTGGCCCCTGAGCCTCGCGTGGGGGGCTGCAGTTCCCGCTTTGCCGGCCCCCGCTCTGGCGGCCCCTGCGGTGCTTACTGGGTGGCAGAAGGGGGGCGCTGGTGCTCCCATTGCGAGGACTTCTCTGGCTCTGGTGGGACTTGGGACACGGGAGAGGGTCTTTGGAGAGACCCTCTTCCCCCAGCTTTCTGGGGCCCAGCCTGGTACCGGACACTTTTCCACCTTTGAGCTCATGTTATCCTTGGTTTTCCTTTTTGGAAACCGATGCCGAGGGATGTAAGTCACTTTCCTGAGGCTGATGCCACTGGTGGGGGAAAAGGCTGGGGTTCCTGATTCTAAGCCCAGGGATCTTTCCACACGACTGTGTAGGAGCCGAAGAGGGTGTTTCGGTGACTCTGACCTTCCGGACCTTGTTTGGCGTCAGCCCCAGAGTGGGCGCCCTGTGTTGGATGAGCGAATCGGGGTCAGCCTCTGGACCCTCACTCCAGGCGGGTGAGGAAGCTCAGGCAGGGGGGTCCGGGGAGGGGGAGGCCCTCTCTCCCCGTGTGCCCACGCTGGAGCTGCAGGCGAGGCTGATTTGATTATTGGCAGCTGCCGCTTTGTTTGCACATTCCCTGTCTGTGCTCACTGGTGTGGGGTAGGCGGCTTCCTTGCCCTTTCCTCGAGGCTTAAACTGATATCTTCGATGTCTACAATGTCTTCTGCTGATGGGGAGCCATCAGGAAGTGTCCCTGGCAATAGCCTTGTCGCCTTTTCCAACAACGTGCATCCCCTCCAGCTGTGAAACCTTGCTGAAGATGGGCAGGGCATGGACTGGCTGATCTCCGCGGGCTCCATTTGAGGGTCGCTCTGAACACCGGTAGAAAGGCAGAAGCTGAAAACACATTGTTGCATCCCACCTGGGGTTTTCGAGTGAATTACAATTTTAATCACTTAACATCTTGTTAGGTTTTTTTTTTTTTTTTTTTTTTTTTTGGTGTTGTTAAAATGCATTCCGTGCCTCTTCTGTGGTTACCGATATAGAGATGCATATGACACTGTGCCTGTCCTCCAAACATTCACCGTTGAGTGGGGAAGGCAGACCGTGGGTTGGGGCTGCACACTTGGGAGCAGGGCCGGGAGGCACCTAGCCCAGCGTGCAAGTGCTGTCTGAGCTGAGCTTAACGGTTGAGCACGAAGTGGCCAGCCTTGAACGGGGCTCCCCGTGCCGAGCAAGTCGGGTGAGCAGGGGCCGGGGGCTGAGACCGCAGCCTGGGCTTTGCAGTTCCTGGAGTGGAAAGGTAGAGGCAGGGAGTGGCAAGAGAAGAGGTTGGTCTGGACCAGGGGCTCAGCTTTTCTCCACCGGGGGCACGCCGTGTGGTCAGATTCGAGTGTTAGGTAGGTGTGGTTGGGGGCCTCGCGGAGAATGGATCCGCCAAGGAGGAGACCAGAGGCGTAGACCCCAGCGAGGCGACAGAAACAACTGTGACTAAACCCTGAAGCAAACAAAGCGCTTGTACTGGCGGTGGTGATGGGACTCAGCGGGCTGAAGAGCCAGAGACCGGACGGGTAGGCATTGGGGGGCTGCGGGGACCTCGGTGGCAGGAGGTATCTTCTGGTTCCTCTTAGGCGATACTATGGGAGTAAGTAATCTCCAGATCTACCCACCATATTTATCCTCATCATCTGCGTCAGCCCAGTATTCCGCTGACTTCCAGATGCTAAGAGAAAGTGTCCAATGAGCAGAGCTTTGGGTAGGTCATTGGGATGGGGCAAGCGAGTTTTCTGGAAGGAAGCTGGAACCGTGTGTGGCATGGATACCGGACATCTCTCTAGGAGGGAGAGTCGGCAGGACTTACTGATGAATTGATGTAGGCGTAGGAGCGGAAAGGGTCTAGTGTGGCCACTGGGTTTCTGGTGTAGGTGACAGTCTGGATAAGCAAAACGAAGATCGGGCCAAGACAAAATAACTCCCTTGTTCTCCCACCGGCAGTGCTGTGGGCAGCTGTCCACGACCAGGCTGCAGGAGAAGGTGGTGACCTATTTTAAAAAGTCTCATTAAGGGGCAGTTCTGCTGTGAATAAGGCCTGTTTAAGTAGGTTACTTTATCTCGTGCCCCACAAATCTGGAGACTTGGAAAACATTTTCATTCATTCAACCAAGATTTATGGAGCGTCTCTGGTTCAGGGACTGAGGAACATGGTACTCTCCTATTCTACCGGCGTAGCTCGCACTGAAAGGTAGACCTAGGCGGCAGAGGTTGATGATCTGGTCGAGACAGGTGGAGGGGCCGGTTCGTACTGGGTGGCCAACAGAGTCCTCACTGAAGAGCCGTATTTAAGCTGGGTCAGTTGGGAATGATCTGGAGAAGAACTTCTGGCGGTGGGAGTGCCGGTGCAAAGGTTCTGAGGTAGGAACAAGTCAGGTGCCTTAGAAGAGCAGGAAGGAGGCTAGTGTGGCAGGAGAGGAGTTCGGAGAATCAGGGGCTAGTTCGTGGGGAGCCTGGGAAGTTATTTTGTGGAGTGTGGTTTTATACTGAGTTGGATGGGAGCCGCCGGAGGGTTTTAAAATGGGAGAGTCGCATCATTTAATTTATGTTTTCAAAAGATCACCCTGGCAGCTGTGCCTTCTGTACGCACTATCTTGGTACAATAAAGCGAGTTTTTATCCATCAGAGTGTAAAACAAAAATGTCGTGTTTAGGAGTAACAGATGGAGAGAAAATGCCTTGGTGACCTTAATTTAGTGGTTTCTACTGTACCAGTTAATTGTGGGTTCAGCCAAAACCACATCTCTAGTATGATTTCAGTTTTGTTTAAAAACATGGTATAGAATAATGGGAGAAGTAGACACCGTGTGTGCACACGGCTGTCCAGAGGTGTTGGCATTGCAAATGAGGGTTGTGCTCTTGAAAATGAGCAGACATTTCTCTTATAATCAGGAAAACATTCTTTTAAAACGTGGACACGGCAGGCCACATGTGCCTAGAATGGGGTGTTGTGAACCTCCACCAGCTCCCCACTTTTCCCTTCCATTTCGTTTCTGGAAACGTGAATGTCCAAGCCCACGGTCCTGGTTGGGACAGAAATTAGGATGTTTACTTTGCACCGGCTGTCCAAACGGAGGCTCTTTGTTTTATGCTTAAAAAAATTTTTTAGTGATGAAAGCACACCATTTTTTATTTAAATAAGAAATTAAAGCAACACAGAAATGTTACGTAAAAAAGTGAAAGCAGGGGCACCTGGGTGGCTCAGTGGGTTAGGCCTCTGCCTTCGGCTCAAGTCATGATCTCAGGGTCCTGGGATCGAGTCCCGCATCGGGCTCTCTGCTCAGCAGGGAGCCTGCTTCCTCCTCTCTCTCTCTCTCTGCCTGCCTCTCTGCCTACTTGTGATTTCTCTCTGTCAAATAAATACATAAAATCTTAAAAAAAAAAAAAAAAAGTGAAAGCACCTCCTTCCCCAGACCACTAACATTTCCATACATATACTGTTAGATTATTTTTTTTCTGTGTGTTTCAGAGAACCTCTATCTATATTTTGCTCTGAAGGATTTTGGAATATTGCTGCAACAAATAGCCCTTTGCAGATTACTCTCCAGAACTCCTTCCTGTAGAGCTGGAAACCTAGATGACATTTTTTCCCTTTGCAACAAAATCATTAGGGGAACTCCAATACATGACTCCGCTAAGAGAAACCGAGTCTTGCCTTTTAGGTATTCAGAGTGTACCCCGAAAGCATACTTTATACGTATAAAGAATAGAGCAATTAAATATTCATTAAAAGTTCATCTCCGAGCCTTGAAACATTATTGCTCCGGTACCGGCGCCCAAGACTTGGTATCATGATTGCAAACCACTTGTGCTTTTCTCATTAACAAAAGTTGGCCCTTGTGAAAACTTAGCAGTGCAAATGGTGGAGCCTCACTAATTATTTTGGTGACATATTTATTACAGCAGAGTATTATCCCCCAAACACAGGAGAAGAAAGAACAGCCCACGGCGTGTTCCTGAGGGCCGTCCGGGATGCATCCGGGGAGGGCCGTGCACCTGCGTGGTCTCACGGTGCGGCCTCGGTGTGGGGGCCGATGTGCCCTGAGTGAGCAGCCCCAGACTCCGTGTCGACGCCACCAAACAGTGGGATCGGAGCCTCCCGCGAGTCAACAGAATTACTGTCCTCCCCGTCCTTACCGTAATTAAACACGTCCTTTCTTGCTGAAGAGGAGGGGGAACTGGGTGCCCAGAGGAGAATGATTGTCACGGGATGGACCCCTGCGGTGGAAGAGGGGGCAGGGACCCTGGCTGTCTCCTCACAGCAGAACCAAGGCTCGGGAGCGCAAGTGCCGTGGGCTCCCTCGATTCCCCCAGCCCAGCCCCACCCAGGTCCCTGCGCTCTGCGGTGGCCCCGGGTTGTCAGAAAATGAATTTATTTTGGCAAACCCCCGAACTCGGAGAGCGCTCGGAACCTGAGGAACACTGGGAGGGCTCCTGAGCTGTTGATTCGTCCTGTGGAGTCCTCTGTCTGTGTGCTGATAACAGGCCTCATCACCGTGTGAACCTCTCCGTAGTCCGGTAAGAAAGCTCCCGACATCTGCACCGCACGTGGATGTAGCATTTCAGACTCCGGCCTTCCTACTGCCTGTTCCTAAAACCCTGCTGCTCTGTGATTTAATCTGGTCTATGGTGATGGCTCACTTTGGGGCACAGACGCAGAAGCCCCTTCCGGATGCAGCGGGACGTGACTGGGGCTGGTGGAGTGCTCCCTCAGCGCCGCCGGCTCGGACGGTTAGCGCTGCCCCCGTTTTACAGATGAGATGACGTCTTCAGGTTCGGCCGTGTGCCCCGGCTCCCGGGTTGGGGTGTTGTGGCAGGCAGTCCCCACCCCTGGAGGCCCGTGACCAAGCAGCTAAAATCTCCACCGTCCCTTGCCTGACACAGACAGACTCTGCCAGAAAGATCAGGGCCTGACTTTGTGTAGTCGCTTTAGGTAGATCACTTTTGGGGGGCAGACGCGTGGATGTAAGCGGCAGAGGGGTCCATGAGGATTGTGTCTTCAGGTCTGTTTTCTGGGTTGCCCCGGATCCCCTACTTCATGAGACACTTGGTGGTAGCAGGTGCAGGCCGGGGGCTCTCTGACCCGGCCCCCGACTTAGGGACGTGGACACTGACCTTCCAGGCTCTGCTCGACCCAAGTTCAGCTGCTGCCTTCTGCCCCAGTGCCTGCTGGCGCTCCGCGCTTCCTGCGCCCGGAGAAATGCCGCTTTCGGAGCCCGCAACAGAACCCGCGCAGCCTCCGGAGGCAGCGGGCAGTAGGCAGGAATCATCTGTTTACAAATGAGGGACGGCGGGATGCGGGCGACCCTGCTGAGGGGCCGCATCCGAGCTCTGTCGGCCTCAGGTCGGCACCAGCGCTGCAGACGACTCCGTCTGATGCTGGAGCCGGGGCTCTCCTGGGCCCCTCACTTTTAGTGTCTGGCCCTGCTGGGGGAGTAGGTCATGGGCTTGGAGGTCTCTGTATGGAACGTGTTGCTGAAAGAGAGAGTTCTGTCCTCTGATTTGGAGCCCTGCGGTCAGCATGAGAGAGCGCGCGCGCGAGCTGGTGCCGGCCGGTAGCCCTTTGTGGGACGGGGTCACGGCTCCGTCCGGCAGCTCCGGGCCGCGGGGCGGACGCGCACACGGGAGCGTAACTGCCAGGGGCAGGTCCTGGTGGGGAATCGTGACCACCAGGAGAATTCTGGCCCGCGGGTGACTCTGCTGTGGTCTTGGGAGAGGCGACACAGAGCTTCCAGAGCGAGGCTGGCCGGCCTGGGTTGGAGTTTTAGAGCCTCAAATGGAGGATTTCGTTCAGCGTCTCTCCGTCGTCCCTGCGCTGGAGTCCCCCGGGAGCCTCGGGAAAGTCAGCGCCCGCCTCTCCCTCCCTCTCTTCGTCCGTCCGTCCGTCCGTCTTCTTCCTTCCTCTTTCCTTTTTACCGATTCAGGATTGATGTAGAGTAGATGAGTTTCAGGTGTGCGACATGGTGGTTCGGTATTTGTGGACACGATGATCGCCTCGTAGGTCTAGTGATCTCCCATACCAGGTCGGGACAAGATTGTCGACTGTTCCCTGTGTTGCACCTTACACTGCTCTGGCTGGTTTGGTGACGGGGCCTCTGCACCTCTCCATCCCCTCAGCTATTCGGCGTGTCCCACCGGCCGCTGCCCTGGAGCCGCTGGTGCTGTTTCCGCCTCTGGGCCCCCCGGCTGGGCCACACCCCGGGACAAGAGTCGAGTTCCTGACTCGCTTGGCTCACAGGGAGGGCTTCTGGAATATTGCTTTTCCACGATGTCACAGCGTCCTCGGTTCACTCAGGGCAGGGCTGGAGGAGGCCCGGACCCTGCACCCTGATGCCGTCTTTACACATTCTTAGAAAGACTAGAGCGACTGAGCATTCATTCAAGGCCCATCTCTGAACGGGAACGCGTTGCCGCTCCAGTCCCGGAGATGAAAGTTGAAAGTTGGCGTCACGATTACAGATGACTTGCGCTGGCTTGTCCCTGGCCAGCGTTTCTAGAGTCCGAGTCAGAGCTGGGAGAGCTGGCGGGGACCTTAGGCATCTTCTAGTCTAACCCACTCGGTGGTTGGAGGGGGGGGGGGCTCTGAGACCCACCGTGATCTGTCCTGAGTCCCAGATGGTCAGGCCAGGGCTGCTGTGGACTTGAGACCAGAAGGGTAGGGCGAGGCTTGGGGACCGCGACCCCCGCCCCTCCCCTCCCCACCACCCCAATGCCGCTCGCAGGGCAGGGGCATCACAGGACAGAGGCATCCAGGAAGACTGTAGATACAGTCATAGTAAAGGCACCGGAGAGTCGAGAGACGTGGGCCGAGCGCACCTGTGATTTTCCATCCTTCCCTCCCCCGCCCACGTCCGCGACGAAGGTCTCCGCGTCTGCGGCTTGAGCTGCCGCCGCGACAGATGCTCCACTGCCTTTCCCCAGGTGGGACGCCGGTGCAGGCCGCCCTACTTCTTGGAAAATAGTTACGTTTACCGTTTTTACCCCAAATATTTCCCTCCCGTCGTTGGAACAAATAAAGAACATCCTGGACACACGGGTTTCTGGATGTCATGGTGAATCTGTAAAACCCGTAAGGATGGTTCGTAATGGCTGTTCCTGGCACTCCTCACCCAGCCGTGACGGGTTCAGATGACTAATATATTTTGTTGGATCCTTTTTTCCCTGCTTTTTCTAATTGAGACACCTGTGTTAGCATGTCGGTGTTGACGGGGACGGTTTCCTGCCCATTGCTTGACGCGTCGTCCGTGGCCTTTGGGTGAAGACCGTGGCCGAGGAGCTCGGACTGAACTGGACTCGGCCCCCTCTGGCTTGTGCGTGTTTTGCCCTAGAAGATCCCGCCTTTCCACAGAGGAGGAGACGGAGGGGCGCGTGGAAATTAGCATAAGGGTTGAATCAGTATAATTATAGCTAATGGTTATGTAAGTCTTCCTCTCGGAGTACGTCACGTGTGAGCTCCCGTAGTCCTTTTCGCCATTGCTTGTTTGTGCGGCTGAGGACAGCAGACCCCGGCGAAGCCGAGCGCCTCGTGGATGGTCACGAATTCTCCAGGAGCCGCGTGGTTGAGCCGCGGGGCTCTCTGGCTTCTCTCCTTCTCTTTGTCCCGGTGTGCCGGGGGCTGTGGGAAACTTCTCCAGAACATTCTCAGACGTATTCTGCTTCCGACCTTTGCCTCTTGGAACAGGCTCTGAGCCTCCCGTGGGTGCCCCCTCCCTTGCACCGCCGGGCTCGGCCCTGCTGGAGCTGGCGGTGGTCGTGGCGGTCCTGGCTGTCTGTAGATGTGTCCTCGGATGAGGCCACGTGCGGGCAAACCCTCGTTCACAAGCAAGAGAATCCACAGCCAGTTGGTGGGGTCGGAGTGTCCTCGGGCACCCGTGTGGACACTGAGTCTCAGGTCATCTGCGCTGGGCTTAGGGACTGTACCTCCGCCCACGTTTGCCACAGCCTGGACTTCGTTTGGCTCTTCGGTGGCGCCCGTAGAGTCCACGCTGCGGTCTCTGCCTCAAGCTCACCACCTTGTTCCTGGTGATGTACCTCCTGAGCCTGCAGGGTGGGCTTCTAGCGGGGGCTCTGCCCCTGGCGGACGGACGGAACCCCTGCCTTTTCCCTCACGTCAAGCCTGCTCTTTGCACTAGACTTTTAGGGTCTCCGCCTTGCTTTGAACTGTGCCCCGATGGCTCTGCTCCCCGTGGGCGGGGACAGCCTGGTGGTTCCGATCTCTCCCAGCCTTGCCCGTCGTGTGGGTTTTCAGCTTGGCTTGGCCTTGGCTCTCGCTCCTGCCCTGCTCGCCTGGCCTGGCCACCTGATTTTCACGCTACCGTCCGTTCCCTTCAGGGCCTGGCAGACTTTTCTGTAAAGGGGCAGGTAGCAAGTACTTGCGGCTTAGTTCTTCACCCCTGCGGTTGGAGCCGGAGGCAACCGCCGACGACGGGTCTGAGTGCGGCCGGGCTGTGATAAACAAAGGGCGGCCAGGTCTTGGCCAGCGGCTTAGGATAACTGTCCAACCGCCTCTTCCTGACGTGCGACCCGGGACGATGGTCTCTTGAGAGGTCTTCAGCCTTGCTCCGAGCCCTGGGTCTTGTCTCCACCGTGAACTCCCAGGAGCCCTCCCTCGCTCGACCTTCCTGACCTCTTTGCGTCTTCACTTGGCAGCCCTGGACCTTGAATAAAACCAGACATTCGCTTCTTCAGTTCTCGGTTGGCTAACCTGAGGCCATTAAAAATGTATGTTGTTCAGCCACGGCTGAGCCCTGGGCTGATCGGGTGGATTTCTTCTCCTTCCCTTCGCCCACAAGCCCAGGTCCCCCCAAGGCTTGGCTTGACCCCACTGCCTCCCTGTATCCCTCCCTGTCTGTACCGCAGAGCTTCGGACAAGGAGGACCTGCCCCTGCTGCCCCCGCTTTCCGCCTCGTTCTCACCCAGCCCCTTCACCCTTTGCTGCTGGCCGACCCCGTGTCACAGCGACCCCGTGTCTCCCGCCACCTGCTTGTACTCACCAGCCTTCGTCTGACGTTGTCCCCTGAGCGCTTTCTGGTTTCCGCTCAGCTCAGACAAAGGAAACCTGAAACCATCCATCCTCCCGGTGATGCCGTGATGAAATCCCAGCCGGCCCAGACCCCCCAGATCCCCCCCAACCTTTTTTAAAAAAGATTTTATTTATTTATTTGACAGAGATCACAAGTAAGCAGAGAGGCGGCCTGGGGGAGGGAAGCAGGACCCCGGTTAAGCAGAGAGCCTGACGCACTGTGGGGCTCGATCCCAGGATGCTGGGATCATGACCTGAGCCGAAGGCAGAGGCTTTAACCCACTGAGCCACCCAGGCGCCCCTGAACTTGGCTTTTAAAGGTCACTCATAGCCTCATTTTAAGACCTAACCACGTGGACTCATTCTCGTGCTGGGAAACGTTTGACCCCGTCAACCTCCCCTTTCCTCCTGGAGCGTCCCCCAGAAGGAGCTCTCCTGACTTCATTTCTGGACTCTCCCCTTCCTGTGTGTGTGTGTTGTGCTGGGGCTTCCATAACAAAGCACCTCAGACCCGGTGGGTTAAGCCAGAGGAGTTTATTTTTTCACAGTCGGGGAGGCTGGAAGCCCACGACCTCGCTGTCAGAGGGTCGGTTCCCTCCGAGGGCTGTGACGGGGGCTCTGTGCCAGGCCTCCTCCCTTGGCTTGGGGGCGGCTGTCTTCTGTCTCCGCCTGACCGTCCTTTGTGGGTGCCTGTGTCCCCGCTTCCTGTTCTTGTAAAGACTCTGTCCCATGGGATTAGGGCCCACCTGAAGGACCTTCTTTTAACCCAATGACCTCTTTAAAGCCTGTCACCAAGTAGGGTCCCATTCTGAGGCATCAGCCTCTGAATTTGGGGACAGACACGTTTGAGCCCATAACACTTTTCTGTCTCCATGTTTCCCTGTACCCTCAAGTGGCAGGGTACACGGGGCTGGCCGACGCAACTTGTCCCCAACAGAGTGCACCGTTCGCTCCCAAACACACAGTGTTCTCCACCAGGAGCCCCTGGCCCCACAGACACTCAGAGGAGGAAGCCTCACGTCGTCTCCGGTCCCCCAGTCCCCCTGGGATTTATTGCGGGGTCAGTCCGATCTTCGGACCCCACTCCTGCTGTCTTGTTCTGACCAGGACTTGCGCGAGCTCCCAGCGGCCCATCCGCAGGAAAGACCGGTCAGTGACGCCCCTGGGGTCCGGCTGCGTCTCCCTGACGTGGAGGTTTTGGCTCCGGAGTGACTTTGCTGTCCTTGGGCATCGACCCCTGTGGTCAAGCTTGGCCAGATGTCGGACCTCTGCGTCTCGGCCCCTGCTGCTTCTGCCACCCGCGGGCCCCGCAGAGTGGGACGTCCCCAGCTTCCGTGGTGTTGGCGTTCACACACACCCGCGCACGGCCTCTTCTGCTCACCCCCTTGGGCTGGGGACCGCGTTTGGAACTGGAGTCCTGGGAGGGTGAACGAAAGGGAGGCGCCCTCCCAGCGAGCGACCAGACCTGCCGTGCGCCGACTTCCAGTTCCTTCTTCCCTGTCTGCGTTTAAGCCCTTTTAAGGGGCTTGGTGGTGTGTGCACACGTGTGCGTACATGTGTGTGGTTTCTCCACGTCTCTTGGCACCGCGCTTTGCCTCTCACCTGTTTAGAGGTGCCTCTTCGGTGTGATGGGAGGACAGGACTGGGAGCATCTAGCTGCATTCCGGCCTCTGATCTTCCGCCCCAGGCGTGGGTGCAGGCAGCCCGGCCCGGCTGGTCTGCAGGTGGTTCTCCCGGCGACAACGGGCCGTCCTCCCTGGCTGTGCGGTTATTGGCTCTAACATCAAATTCGAGGATCGCTCACACGCTTCTGGGGAGGTGGCCGGTGGGGGCGGGGTGGGAGTTAAATGAGCGAGGTCTTGAATTCTTTGGAGAAGCAGGAGAGTCAACTAAGTAAACGTGCTGGGAAGGCGGTCCTTAAAGGGACTGTTTGGGAACATTGGACCAGACGAATAAAGGAGTCATTAATTGCATTAAAAATCTAATGATTTGATTTTAATCAAAGGTCCTCTTCAATAGGGCGCCCCTTCTGCATTGGACGGAAGCTTCCAGCTCATTAGGTAATTGGCAGACGGAGGTGAGAGCTGAGAAAACCTGGCTGGACGGCACAGCCACAGGAAAGCTCCGTCGGAAATCCCTGCCAGCGGGTCAGGCATTATAATGCAAATCACCCCGAAGCAGAGTTTGAGCCCCTGAGCCCTGCAGAGCATTTTTCTGCAAGGGTGTGGCAGGTTACCATTATTATTATTATTTTTAAAAAAGATTTTATTGATTGATTTGACCGAGAGAAGCAGAGAGAGAGGGAACATAAGCAGGGGGAGGGGGAGAGGGAGAAGCAGGCTTCCTGCCGAGCAGGGAGCCCCACGCGGGGCTCGATCCCAGGACCCTGGGCTCACGACGTGACCCGAAAGCCCATGACAGAGCCCCCCCGGGTGCCCTGCAGGTGACCCTTCTTTTTCTGTCTTCCTAACACAGGCACCCATGGTCCATTTCACTCGGAGGAAGCCCTTTGGGCTCCGGCATTTGCCAGGACTGGTAAACTGGGGTTGCCTCTGGGAGGGAGGGGACCTGAAGCCTTTCCCGGAGGCCTGGAAGGTTTGCCTCCCGCTCGGCCCAGCCTCCTGTCCCTCAGAGCTGCTTTCGAACCGGTGGGGGCTCCCTGGCTCGGCCCGGCCGCCCAAGGGCCCGCCCTGTGGCATCAGCTCTCCCCGGAGTTTGCCACCTGGCTGTCCCATCCTGCCGGGGGCTGGCCGTCCGCAGTCCCCGCACGAGCCGACCAGGCAGAGCAAGTGGTGGTGAAAAACAGCCGTGGCGTCCGTCTCGGTCCAGCCCGCCTGCCTTCAGAGACGCGCGGAAATCTACTGCCCCGTGGGGCGGTGGGGACAGAGACTCTGCCACCCCACAGGGCTTTCCAGAGGAGAGAACCTCTGCCGTCCGGCCACCGCTTTGTCCTATGCACAGGTTAAGTACCAAAGCAAAAGATCTGTAGCCAAACACTAAAAAGTAAGCAAATAGAACAGAAAATGGACTCTTTGTCCCACAAAAGCTGAGAGAACCGTGGATCCCAGCTTGGGGCAGAAGCTCCCAGTTTGTATCGTGTGTGCTTTCCTGGGGGTGTCGTGGGTGCTTAAGGCATCCCCCGGCTTATTAGAAGGGGTTGTTTGTCGACACCGTCGCATGAGCCATTTCTTAGCTCAATAAGCTGCGCTGTCCCTCCAGACAGTCACATCGGCTCCTGCCCCGTCATTTTTCAGGAGTTCATGCTATTCCACAAGTGGACACAAATTGGCATTTCTGACTTTGACTTTACTATTGAAAAATACTGCACATTTGGTAGCATTTTTCTTTTGAGAGAGAGAGAGCAGGTCCGGGGAGAGGGGGAGAGAGAGAGAGAGAGAGAGAGAGAGAGAATCCTAAGCAGCCTCCAAGGCCAGCACGGAGTCTGCCACAGGCTCAGTCTCACGACCATGAGATCGTGACGTGAGCAGAAACCAAGAGTCGGATACTTAACTGAGTCACCCAGGCGCCCCCAGAAGTATCTTGAAGGGTAAGTTCTTAAAAGCGGAATGACCACGTCGAGAACTCGAGTCCCCTTCCTCAAGCTGGTTCCATCCCCTTTCTGGCTGGGACCTGTGAAAAGGCTCATTGTGACACATTCTCACCTGTCGGCATTGGTTGGTTTCTGAAATGTGGTAGCCCGATCGCGTCCCATTGTCCCATCCCGGATTCCTGGGATCGTAAGCAAACATGCACATTTCCCCTATACTTAGTAGCCGTTTGATTTTCTTGTTTGCTTTTGCACATTGCGTATTGATGTTTTATGTCCGTTTTTCTACCGAGGTGATCTTTTTTTTTTTTAATGACTCGTAGGCACACTGATAGAAAGAATACTACGTTTTGTTTATTACATGTTGCAACATTTTCCATGTTTGCTGTTTTGTGTTACTTTTTAACTTCTTGCTCGGAAGTATATGTAATTACATGTTTTACTCTCCCTCTTTTTCTGAAGATTGATTTATTTGATAGAGAGCGTGCATGCGTGTGCAAGTGAGGGAGGGGCAGAGAGAGAGAGAGAGAGAGAGAGAAACTCAGGCAGACTCCAGGCTAAGCGGGGAGCCCGACGTGGGCTTGATCCCAGGATCCTGAGATCATGGCCTGAGCCCAAACCAAGAGTCCAACCCTTAACCGACTGTGTCACTCAGGTCCCCCCTCCCTTTAAATATTTAAGTTTGGGGTCAAGCTTCAAAAACTCTTCCTCGTCCTCGAGACTACATATTTACTTCTAAATTTTAAATTTATCTTGTAAATTTAAAAACCCACTTTTTATTACTGTCGTGTGTTGTGCATAGCTTAAGTCGAATAGCGTTCAGTGGCTTCTCACAGAGTCCCTTGCCGTCCTGGGGAGGTGTGCCGTGGAGCAGAGGTCCTGGAAGCCTGCCATGGGGTCGGGGTGGGGGGGCAGTTCTGTGCCTAGATGGGCCCCCACGTCTGCCCCTCAGGGTCTGGTATGGCTTCCTACTCATTTCTTTTTTTAAAATTTTTATTAACATAGAATGTATTATTAGCCCCAGGGGTGCAGCAGGTCTGTGAATCATCAGTCTTACACAGTTCACAGCACTCACCATATCACATACCCTCCCCCGTGTCCATGACCCACCACCCTCTCCACACCCCCCTACCCCCAACAACCCTCAGTTTGTTTTGTGAGATTAAGAGTCTCTTATGGTTTGTCTCCCTCCCGGTCTGTCTCCCTCCCGATCCCATCTTGTTTCATTGATTCTTCTCCCTCTCACGCATTTCCGCCGAGGTTGACCAGCTGGCTCTCTGTCTGCCCGGCCCCGGGCCCCCGGAGGCACCAGCCACGGCCAGCATGTGCCTCTCAGTGCTCCGGCCCCGACCGGCTGCCCCCTTCCTTGTGTGCAGACCCAGGCTGAGCTCCGAATTTGTCCTAACCTTCATCTGCTGAGGCAGGAGCTTCCCCCTCTGCTGTGTGACTTCTGCCTCTCCCTCGCCGCTCCTCCTCTTTGTCCTTGTGGCTTTCAGAGGACCCACGTCCTGCCTGCCCTCAGTCTGTCTTATCTCAGCAGCGTCTTGGAAAGGGGAGACCCTACACCAGCGAGACGGATTTGCCAGTCTTACCAGAAGTCTAATAAAATATGTATTTTTGTCATTAAATGTTTAAGTCTGTCTACTATTAATGTTATTGTTACATTTTGCAAATGAATTTCAGGTTTTCCCATACGACTTCTGGAACAATCCACCCACGGGTTTAGAGACGCGATTTCGTTACCCACCGAGTCGCCGCACTCCCTCGGGCCCAACTTCTCGTCTGTTAATTCGGCTTCTCTACTGCATTTCTTCTGTTTCCAGTGCTGCCCTGGCTTCATTATTAATAACTTGGAAAAAATCCACAAAAGGGAAAATTTTCCCTTTTTCTTTCTTATATTTTTAAGGTACCAATTTTTGTTTTTTGTTTTAATGGGAAGAGAATTACGACCTTCCTGGTCCTGCCTGTCCAGACGTCCCAGGGCTTCCAACTTGTCAAAACCATTTCTTCTTAATGATGCTGTGTCATTTTTTTTTTCCCTTTGACGTTCTCGTCCTTCTGGAATTTTCTAAGCCGGAGGCATCTTTTCCAAAGTTATATTTCAGAAAGGATATATTGCCAAGAAGAAAAAAAAAATCAGGAATGGGGCGGTCTTGGCTCACTCGTAACCCTGTTTTCTGTCCCCACATCTTCCGCGTGGCTCCGTGCCATGTGTCCCCGGGAACCCTTGGTGGGTCCAAGCCGGGTCAGAAAGCGAAAAACAAAACAACACGGGCCTGACTCATCGGGACCAGAGTCTCCCTGCCTGCGAACGGACCTCATGGGGCTAGCACGGCTGCCTTGTGGCGGGATGCGTTGTCATCCTTGGTTTCGCTTCTTCCCTGTTCACTCACGGCTGTCCTGGGCACGTCTCTGGGATCTTTCCTATGTCCATGGGTCATCCCCATGCTTCTTGATAGTCTGGGCCTTGCTACGGCGTCCAGATCGTTACAGGTCACCCCACCCTCTTAAAAACATAGGTAGCCCATGTTTGTTCTTTCACAAGCATCTCCAGGCTTCCTCTCGGCCGCTTCTGAAACTTCACAGCTTGCTGTTGTGCGTCTGTGCCGAAGTCACCAGATGCACGAGAGGGCCCCGTCGCCAGCCCAGTTGGCGACTACCCAAGGGACCGTGTGAAGTGACGCAGGGTGAAGTCGCTGAGAGCGCCTGAGGTCACACTCTGTGCCCTGCCCTCCCCTCCCCGCCCGGACCCTCCTTCCCCACGGATGCTGCCGTACCGGGGCCACGGCCGTGGGTCCTCAACTCCTGACCGCCAGGAGCTGGGTGCTTTGCTTTCCACGGGCTGGGCTTTGTGCAAGGATTTCCCGGGTAACCCTAGTGAAGGCTCATGACTGCTCCGTGAGGCAAATCCTCCTGACGCCCATTTTATTGGTGGGAAAACTGAGACTAGGAAGGTTGCGTTGTCTAGGGTTTTGACTCCTGCCGGCCCAGGCTCAGGGGTCTGTTCAGCAGGGTCGCCCATCCGCTCGGCTGCCGTTCTGTTTCGGGTCTAGAGGCCGGGGAGAGACCACCTCCCTGAGCGAGGAGAGCTGGACGCGGAGGAAGGACCACGCTTAGCATCAGGGAATGATGACATGAGGGGGGTGTGTGGGGCACAACGGGAGATGCCCACAGGCCGGGGAGGGCAGGGAGGGCCGGCAGGTGCGCTCCCGGAAGCGCCAGCCCCTCGATGGGCATCTGCTGCTTTCCTCGGGCTCCGGTCTGAACCCCCCCGCCCCGCAGCCTCCAAGCAGAAGCACAGGCGAAGCTGCAGCACAGGCGAAGCTGCTCATTCCGGCTCAGAGCAGCTCCCCGGACCCGGTGAGTGAGGTCATTTCAGGGGACAGCGGAGGGAAGATGACGAGATTAGGTTGGCTTTCGTACCTCTCTGGCTTCGGATGCAGTGCGGGACGCGGTCCAGGGCTGCTCTCCCGGGCTGGCTGGGGACAGAAGAGGTGAGCGCACAGTGGGGAGCCTCGCACTCGTGTTTGTTTTGCCTCTCGGTGTCCTTCCCTGCCCGCCCCTTGCGATCTGTCCGCTTCCCTCCGATGCCCTCAGCCAAGGGCTCCTGACGGTGGCTTCGCTGCCCTCATCCCGGCGCCCGCGCCGGTGCTCCTGGACCTCCCCGCGAACGCTCCCCACCTCCCCTGTTTTCTCTCGTCCCTTTTATGCTCCCACGTTACCTTGCCTGGACCTTTTGCTTTGTCAGAGGAGAAGCCTCCATGCCTCCGTGTCTTGGACCCTTTCGAGCCTCACTGTGGCCTCCAGACCGTTTACTTACATGCGGACTCGCGTGAGTGTTTGCTGGAGCTGAGGTCCTGCCTCGTGCTGCGGCTCCAGAAAGATGAACCCAGCAGCCCGGGTCCGTATTTCTGGGATGACGAGTGCTTTGGGTGGTTGCTGTCCGCCTGTCCCGGGGACAGCCTCTGGAGAGGTGTCTCTGGAGCCTGACCACTTAGGTTTGACCCTTACTCTACCATTTACTACTGTGCAGCTTGGGGCACGTACTGAATTCCTCGTCTGTAAACGGGGGTAAAAGTAATCGGACCTCCCCGGCTACCGCTGAGGTATTACACAACGTTGTTTGTAGAATTCCCTGCTCCTCGAAACAGGGGCACTGTTTCCATGCACGACCTATTCTGAGCCATCTTCCTTTGGTAGTTTCATGCCAGATGGACGTGGTCTCCAGAGAAACTTCTAGCATCATTGTGGCTCCATGAGCGGTCTTGCTCCTAAATTTGACTCTTCTGCTCTCACTGGCCCTGGAGGTGTGTTGTGTTCCAGGTTTACTGTGGGAAGGCGGGAGCCCCCGGGGAGCTCGTGTCCGCTCCGTCGTGGTGGTTTTCAGGAAGACAAGCTCTTTCGTATCATTCATTCATGCACACATAAGTTCCATACACATTTTTGAGCCCTCATATGCGGACAAAGGGCCTGATGCTGGAGAGCGCGGTGTCCAAGGAGCTCATAGTCTGCTTGTAGTCTGTTTTTAATGTCTCTGGAGCATAGAAAAGCTTCTCATTCTTCTAGCAGTTTCCTCTCCATCATGGCGTCTTTTGAAGGTTAGAGACTGACCAAGAGGCCTCCAGGATGTCTTCCTGGTAAACTCACCATTTTAGCTTGTGCTTATTTTTGGGCTCTGCCTTTTGCTTCTGTCCGCAGGGACCCTTCTCTTGGCAGCAGATGTCCCCGTGGTGACCGCCGTCTCGCGTTCTGTCTTCTGTCTAGCTGTTGGGGTGACCTTGTGTCCTGTTTGTGACTTTCCCGGTGCTGTGCCCTGTCTGGGGTGTGGCATTCTGCAGAGCACTGGTGTCTGGCCTGCAGGTGAGAAGTCTGCCCAGGGTCACCGTCCCCACGTCACCTGGACCAAGCTCCACGAGGCGGCTTGCTTGTGGAAGTCACTCTGTCTGTCCGGGTTGTGCATAGTTCTCAGGCGCATGGGCCGGATTTTACTTAATCTGTGAGACTCTTATCCTGATAGTTTGTGCCTCTTTTGAGGACATACTGGTGACTTCTGCTCTAATACCATCTGGATCCCAGCATAGAGATGCCCTAAGTCCCAACCACGCAAACAACTGAACGGCCGAACTGACCTCCCCCGTGGCTAGATGAGCTTCAGCTTTCCCCCGGGTGCCCTTAGATTTATGCAGAAACGAGAAGACATCTCAGGGGAAAAATGAAGTCCTTGTCCTCAGCGCTGTGTCTTATTTCCAAATATTCTCATGCTGTCAACTCTGAAATAATAGGTGAATTTCAGACTAGTTTCCGTCTGAATGATGGATTGAATGAATCTCATTTGCATGCTTTTCATTTTATGTAAATTGGTGCAAACGAGGCTGACTCTCCAGGGGTGCAGTACCTTTCTCTATGAATCTCTTACCGTCGGCTCTTCCGGCTAATATAGGGCCAGTTCAAGCCTCAGCAAAGACCAAAAAGCAAGAGACTTTCAGACTCTGCTTGGTTTTGTCCCTCCTCATCCGTATCTGCCCACAGCTGAACTGTGTCCCTTCCAGAATTCGCCTGTTGAACCTGCACCCCCACCGCGTTGGGATCTGGAGGTGGGGCCTTAGGAAGAGGATCCGGTTTAGTGGAGATCCTGGGGTAGAGGCTTTGTCACGGGGTTAATGCCCTCCCTGATCAGAAGACACACTGGAGAGCTCGCTGCCTCCTCTCCTTTCTCACTGTGTGAGGCTACGGAAAGCAGCCTCTGCCGCCGGGGAGAGAGCGCCCACCGGAAACCGGCCACACCGGCACTCTGGTCTTGGACTTTGAGTTTCTGTAACTGAGAAAAGAAGTCTCTCGGCTGTTGATTCAGCTGCCCCGTCTAGGAGCAGCCTAGGACAGCCAGCGAGGGATTCAAAGTGTCATCCCGGAGAACCCGGCACGGTCAAGGTTGGGTACCGTGTGCCGTGACTTCCCACAGACCCACTGTCTTTGGGAGACCACGAGAGCCCCTCCTTTGCAGGAGGGAGTCTGGATGTGTGAGCAGCCAGCAGACGAGATGCGTCTGGAAGGGTTAGCAAGAAACCCTTCGGGTGGATCTCAAAGGCAGAGCCATAAAAATTTATTAAAATTAAATCCTCTCGTATTCAACTTATTAGTTAAAAAAGCCTGAAGGAGGAACCTGGAAAAAGCAGCTGAACTTTTTGTCTAATTGCTTTCAGAAAGGACAACTCAAAATCCTCTGCCAAAATCATCTCTGTTGGCAGGTAGAGCCTGAGCGTTCCGAGGACGCCGGCGTGGACTTCCTTCCAGCAGGCAGGTTCATCTAATGACCCGTGTGTCCTCGGTCCTTGGAGAATCTCAGGGAGGCATTTCCACTCAGCATCCAAGTTGGTGGAAGCAACGTCCATCTGTGTGGTCAGCACGGCTGGGTACCACGGGACCCTCGTGTCTGCCGGCCAGGGCGCATCTTCCGAGGCCTGTGGTTGCAGACACAGCTGTGCTCCTGCACGATGGCTGCAGCCACCTGACCCCTGGCCTCGAAGCAGCCTTTGTCTGCCTTTAGCTCCGGTGGTCCTACCTCTCTGCCCCCAACGTGGAGGAAACGCAGCCTCTTCTGTTTGTAAAATCGTGTTAGTTTCTTCCTAGCTGTAAAAATGAGGTAGATCTGTGGTACTGAGTGTGGAAGGTTCAAACAAACAATACAGTTACAGTGACTCGTCGCTCAGCAATAACGAGCATTTACATCTCGCTTGATGTCCTGCCAATCACTTTTTTAAAAAAAAAGCTTTTATTTATTTGACTGAGAGAAAGAGATCACAATCAGGTGGAGAGGCAGAGAGAGAGGAGGAAGCAGGCTCCCCGCTGAGCAGAGAGCCCGATGCGGGGCTTGATCCCAGGACCCCAGGATCATGACCTGAGCCGAAGGCAGAGGCCTAACCCACTGAGCCACCAGGCTCCCCCCAGTCACTTCTCTGTGACTGGACATAGGAACATGCATGGGTCACGATCCGTATGAATGTGTATGAACATCCTATGAATGTGGATGTGACCAGTAATTATATTTATATCGTCGTGATTATGCTCTCCATATAATTTAATGGCCTGGTGTTATAAAAGTAGTGCAGGAATAGGATAATAAAACACAGTGTAAGTGGGCACAAGTAAACGGTTAGTGTCCCCATCAGCCAAACCTGCCACGTCTGAGGCCTCTACTTGGAGCCATCTGTAGTTCGAGCCCTCGGTGGGAAGTCGCTCCCAATGAAACGCTTCTGCATGTTTCAGTTCCCCGCGTGGACTGGAACCTTCCCATCTCCCGTGAAGGACCCGGAGACCCCACTGCCCTACAGCCCTCCCTGGCCTGATCCTGCAGTGTCTGCTGGCCCCGTTTTTATGTTTAAATCTGCGAATTGAACAGCTTCATCGCTTGAACCCATACACTTAACTCTTTATCTCATTATCAACTTTAACGAGGACCTTTGGCCCTCCTCCTGGGAGAGACGAGAGCCTCCGCACCCCGCACTCCTTATTCCCCGTCCCCTGCCCCTTGTGTCATTAGACGATCACGGTCTCGAACACGAATGCTCGGTTCTCTTTCTGGAGTTGGAATGTCTGTGATTCGGCTTTGACTGCAGACTGGAAAAGAGCAGAATTTGTATTTAGGATATGATGATACTAATCCACGCAGAAACTACTCTTGGGCCGCTTCTTAAAAAAACCCTCACCATCGAAGGGAGAGAGGAGTGAGGGGGCGCCCACCGGACAGAGCCGTGGGGGAAAGCCCCTGCCCTGGGCGTTCTGGATCCGGTTTGCCCCCACAGCGGCCTTCCTGTGGGATGTCACCTACGGGCCGGGACCCGTACTCTCCCCCTCAGACTGCTTGTAAGTTTTGCCGACATCGTTCGTTAAGAGATCCTGTTAGGAGTGTCTGTGAATCGCACACTTTCTATGTGCTTTTCTTGACTGGATGTTGCCTGCGTAAAAATTCATTTTTCCCACGAGACTCGAGCTCCTGGCTCCGTCGTCACCTGGTTTCCGTTGTCACCTGGTTTCCGGTGACGCTGAACTGTGTCTCGTGCCTGTATCTTCGTCATTCGTCAGGAAGTCGCCTGTTCTTTGCTCAAGCTTTCTCCGTCTCTCCTTGTGTTCCGAAACTTTATGAGGTTTTGGGCTCTTTGGGAGGTTTGAGCTACCCTACCCGGCCGGTCTTTTCAGTCTGAAGGTTTGTATCATCAGAAATGTCTTTCTCATTTCCTTTCCTTCGGGCTTTCTGGTCTCTCATCTTGAGCGGCTTAGTGGGTGGGTGTGGCCGTTCTGCGTTCATCCTTACTGTTCACTAATGACATTTTCTGGTTTTCGATATTCTGTGTGGTGTCCGTAATTTTCTCCTCCAGTTCTATTGACTTTTTTTTTTTCCTCCCTAATCAGAATTATCACTTCCCCAGGCTCCTAATTTCAGATTGTTCATTTTTTGGAAGCAGCTTCTCGGGTCTTTCTCAGATGTGATGCTAAAATTCTTCCAAGGTGCCTTCTCTTTCTGGAGTGATCCTTCCTATTTCTGGGGTCACCTTTGCTGCCCTGCTCCTGGGGATGTCGATCGTCTTCAAGGGCCGGGCAGCCCTTGTTTGGCATGGCTGACGTTTCTGAATGGAAGTGCCCGTTGGAGTCAGGCTTCCTCTCAATGACACAGGCAGGCAGACTTCAGGGACCCCGAGGGGGCCCAGCCGGGAGGGTCGTTGGCTTTGCACAGGATAGCGATCAAACACAAGCCAGGAAGTGAGGGCAGAGTTTACTGACCGGCGCGAATGAAAGAGCACAGCAGACGGAGTCTCCCTGTCACTTGGGGTTGGGGGTTTATTTCGGAAAGGCTCCAAACTACGTGCTCCTTTGGAACCCAGGGTCTGATCCAAGGTGAGGGTCAGGTGAGTAAGAGTTGTCATTCCAAGCTTTGTTCGAAGCTGATGCCCCAGAGCTCAGGGTCTGGTTCTTCTTAGACGTTTCTGGGTGTGTGGGTGCCCAGAAAGAAACTCACAGAATGATTCCATTTCTTGCTTCCCCCTTGGGGCAGGAACATGGCTTCTTTGGTTTACTCAAAAGCAAGTTGAAATGTAGAGCACGAGTAGATGGGGCTTAGCAGAGAAACGGCAGAGAGAGACTATGTCTTTCTAAAATGGAGTCCCTTGGGGTTCCCTACTCGCCATTACAGCTGCAGCCCTTTCCAGGGTGGGGTGTGGATTCAGCTTAACAGTCACAGCGGGAAAGCTTGCACAGGCTGTCCCCATGCAAATATCAGAGGAAGAGGGCCTTACCCTGGGGAACCCGCCCAGCCCCCAGGAAGTTCACTGTTACAAGAGAACGTTTTCCTTGGACTGGGAGACTCACTCAGCTCTTCCAAGTAAAGGGTCTTAATCAGTCACCTTGGTTCCACCCTGTGTCCATCTAGCTCTTAGTACCTGCCACCTTGACATGCTCTTGGTTTTTGACCAAGCCCCTCTCTGCCTCTGCCTTCCTCTTATCATGTTTTCAGCTCAGATTTGCTCCGCTCTACCTTGTCCATCAAGTTGGGCAAAATCATTCAGCCAGTTTTTTGGGACTAAGGATGATGGTCCCTTTCCTCTATGTTCTGGGCTTTGCTGACTATATTCCATTTGGTTCTTTTCTACCAGGGTTTTAATAGGATTTTAGGAGAGAGAAGTATGTCCCTTTATTACTTGAAATGCTATTTATTTATTTATTTGAAATTATTTTTAGAGTTAAAACACCATATTGTAACGATTTCTAATGTCATTGAAATTTTAGTAGGCATCATTGATATGCAGTATACTCTGATAGGAATCTGTGTTGCTTATCGGTTTCTATACTTTTAGATTTTTCTTATTTTTCTTTCTTTCTTTCTTTGTCCATTTAAAATATGATGTAACGTGCGCCTGGGTGGCCCAGTCGTTAAGCATCTGCCTTCAGCTCAGGTCATGATCCTGGGGTCCTGGGATCGAGCCCCACATGGGGCTCCCTGCTCAGCAGGGAAGCCTGCTTCTCCCTCTCCCACTTCCCCTGCTCTCTCGCTGTCTCTCTCTGTCAAGTAATAAATAAGAATCTTTGAAAACGAAAGAAAACTACAAAAATAACAAAAAATATAATGCAATACAATTTTTTGGTGCTCGAATCTTTGACCGTATCTCAGGATCGGTTTCAGACAATAGCGTGGTTAGATCGAAGGCTGAGAACTAGCCTTTGGACTCTTGATACATAATTGCCAAATTGTTTCCTGCAAGCTGGTGTCTCAGTGGCTACAAAGTACCCAGCTTATTATATTCTCACCAATACATTAAAAGAAAATAGGGACGCTGTGGTTGCTCTTTGGTTTAGGTGTTCAGCTCCTGATTCTGGCTCAGGTTATCATCTCAGGGTGCTGGGATCAAGCCCTGTGTCAGGCTCCACACTCAGTGCTGGGTCTGCTTGAGATTCTCTCTCTCCCTCTGCCCCTCATCCTGTTTGCACACAGTCTCCAAATAAACAAATAAACAGATACTTTAAAAACAAAACCCTCCTAAAGTGAAAAAACAGATAGCATAAAAATTGTGTTTCTTTGGTTACTTAGGAGATCTGCTGTGGTTTCCGTATATTTTATTAGTTCTTTGTCTTTCCAGTTTCGTGACTTACCTATTCGTGTCCTCTTTGTGCTCCCCGTTTGCCTCTTAGTTTTGTTTATGCTGTTTATGATGCTCAGATGTTTATATTTTTATAGGGGCAAGGCTTTCAGTCTTTTCCTTTGTGATTTCTGTAGTTATACTTCCAACTTTGAATGCCCCTTGACCATGAAAGATGGATTACAAATTTGTATGTATTTCATTTCAGGTTTTGATCACTTAATTTTTCTTCTTGGTCTTCTCTCTTAGTTTGCTCATGTCTTACTGCATTAAGTAGATGCTCTAGGATAGTGTTACTTAATAGAGCTGAGGGCACTTTGTCTTTTTCCTCATTTTAATGGCACTGTCTCTGCAGTGGTTTTCAAAGTAGGGTGTGTATGGTATTCCTTTGGATATAGGAAGAAAAGAGAAGGAAGAAATTATACCTCACTGCAGTCCCCTGTAGAGAAAGAGCCTGACACCCTCAACTGGTCAACGGCCTGCTGGTCTGATGTGACGAGGGCTATGCGTT
>NC_081567.1:13938518-14077207 GCF_022355385.1 Mustela nigripes | reverse complement strand
CAGGGCAGGTGGATGTCCTGCACATGGGGGCAGTGACCAGGGCAGGTGGATGTCCTGCACATGGGGGGCAGTGACCAGGGCAGGTGGATGTCCTGCACATGGGGGCAGTGACCAGGGCAGGTGGATGTCCTGCACATGGGGGAAGTCACCTTGTTCCCACTGATTTCCTCATGCCCTTGTTTCCAGTGATTTGTGAAGTAAGTACCTGGTTAGGGGAATTTATAAATTATATTAATTAATTTTAATTGGACTAACACCCCAGAAGGGCAAGATGTGTGCCAAAGCTCCAGCTTTTGGATCGTGCTGATCATGCAGGCCCGAGTGGACCACAAGACAATGGCTGAGATGGCATTTTCTGAGGTCCCCAAAGGAGACCTTCATCAGCACTTTATGAATTAAAACACCGACCAGTCCATCAGATCTGACAAAAGTTGGCTGAAGTTACTGAAAAAATGTGAACAAGACTATTTGAAAGGTTGAACTTTAGTCAGTCTCATGAATAATAAAACCTGACCTAACTCATTGAAACGAAATGGAAAATGGCTACAGATGGCTTTTGTACCACAGGAATGCCTGGGGCTTCTTTCAGGGGCAAAGGTCTTAAAAGAGTTGTCAGACACACACAGTCACCCCCTCTCCGTCATAAACAGGCAAATGATCCACGTTTGCTGATCTTTTCTGAGATGGCAAGATGTTGTCTGCTACACACACTGGAAGATGACACTTTAACAAAGGTTTGAGGAAATGACTTCTTTTCAAAGGAAACTCATGCTATGGAAAGAGCATTTTGAAAATCATGGTTTTGGAAATGTTTCAACCATGATGTGATTTTGTTGCCAAAAAAAAAAAAAAAAAAGATGAGCGTGTTCTATCTATAAACTCAAATCGGCAAAGTTGAAAAATCTGGAAACGGAATTTTGTTCAGCACTTAAAGATCTTCCAAATGCAGAGATCAAGTGTTTTTTAGACCCATTTGTTAAAAATATAAAAATGGGACTGCTTGCAGTTTGCAAAAATCATCCATTGACATTAGGGAAGATGAAACGTTACTAGCCAAAATATCGGCAAAAATCTTGGTTCGCTTGTAGGATGTGAATATTGTGATTGAGTAAATACTGCCAATGACATTTTTCTGCAGTTTGGATCTGTGTCTCTTTCTGAGGCATATTTTTGGTTACGGCAGATGTTAAAATCAAGTATAGAAATACACCCAACCTAAAACCAGATATTTAAATCACTGCCTAACAAAGTGTTATGTTGAGATTTTCAATAAGCATGAATGATATTAAATCACATTGCTTTCAATAAAGAAAATCTAATTTCTGGGTTTTGAGAGAAAAATCATTTATTTAGGCCGTGTTTTAAATTTATTAGTCTAGAGTTGGCTGCACGTAGAAGTCTCATATTTCTGGATGTTTCCTGTTTGTGCTTTCTTTTATTTGTTTTAATAAACCTGTCGGAGTTTGTCTAGTTCATTGCTCGTGTTTCAATAACCAGCTCTCGTGTCTGTTTTCTAATTCATCTCTTTCATTATTATTGTTTTCTTCATTTATTTTGTTGTCGGGGGTTTTCTAAGAAGTTGGCATGGAAGAGTCATTTCATGTTTGTTCTTTCTCTTTGGAATAATGAAAGCCTCACAAATGCCTTACTTTTGATCTGAATATTTCTTTGCTGGATACCTCCTATACTTTTTTTGTACAAGTTATTTCCATTTTTGTTTTTTGAAGGTAGACCTGTAATTTTAACTTAAAAACATTGATCTGGGAAGTATTTCAGGGAGTCTATTAACGCATTCAGTTTTAATATGTTCTAGGGATTCAATGTATAGTGCGGTGACTGTGGTGAGTAATAGTGCATTTGGGGGTTCGGGTGGCGTAGTCGGTTGAATGTCCCGCTCTTGATCTCGGCTAAGGTCATGTGAGTTTGACCCCGCTTTGGGCTCCCTGCTCAGCGTGGAGTCTTATTGGGATTCTCTTTCTCCCCCGCCCCTCCCCCTGCTTTCTCTCTCAAATAAATAAATAAATCTTTAGAAAATATTGCAGTTGTGTACTTGAGATTTGCTGAGAGAGTAGATCTTAACTGTTCTCACTACAAAAAGGAAATGGTAATTATGTGGCACAGCCGAGGTGTGAGCTAGCACTGGGGTGATAATGGTTTTGTGGATATGTAAGTGCCTCAGATCGACACATTGTACACCTTAAACTCACACGGCGTTGTGTGTCGAGCATCTCTCAAGAAAGCTGGACCAGGTGTCACCTTTAGCTATTAAAATATTGACTTTTATTCTTGTTTCTATTTATAATTCAGCTGTGCCGGATCTGCTTCTGAGTACCTCTGCGGAAGTTTGCTTTGCGGTCTTCTATTTGATAAATTTTGGTAAATGTTCATGGGAATCTGGGAAGTGATCTCAGGGGGATGGACATGCGCGTGCACACACACACGCGTGTGCACACACAGGAAGTCAGCCTTCACAGGAAAATGTCTACGTTACTCACATCCTCTATTTTTTTGTCCAGGTAATTTGTCAAAGGTTTAGAGGGTGTACTTAAAGTCTTCACCAAATTTTTTAATGAGTTTTTCTTTATATTTAAATTATTTTTACTTTCTAATATATGATGCATAGAGGTTTGTGACTGACATTACTTTGAATTTTACCCATTTTAAATATGAAGTGACTTTTTATACTTTCAACGCTTTTTTGTTTTGAATTGTTTTGAAGTCGGAACTTTCTGTTCTTTTACATTTGCCTTCAAATCATTTCCCATCATTTTCAAAAAAGGCTTCATTTATTTATTTGAGAGAGTGAACGGGAGAGAGCATGAGCAGGCAGAGGGAGAGGGAGAAGCAGGCTCCCCGCTGAGCAGGGAGCCCTATGCGGGGCTCGATCCCGGGACCCTGGGATCATAAGCAGAGTTGAAGGCAGATGCTTAACCGACGGAGCCACCCAGGCGTCCTTACTTATTTTACTTTAAATGGTCTTTCAGAGGCAGCAGGTGACAAAAACTGTGTCATTATTGTGGCTGCTGCTTGTTCTCAAGGAGGCTGAGTCTCATTCTGTCATTTTGTGAGTCGCCGTAGTTTCTACCTGGGTGCTCAGAGCTCTTTTCCTCTTCTTTGAGGTTCAGAATGTCACCAGGATACCTAGTTTTGTAAGCGTTGTCAGGAAGCTGATGGGGATTGTTCTCCTGTTGTAACACAGAAGCCAGATAAAACAGAACAAAAATATAAATATGCACCCTGCCAGGCGTCCGCTTGCTTGCTATGTCTGTCCCCCTGACCCTTCCCCTGCTCTGCCCGTGTTGTAGGACTGTTCCCTGCAAACTACTTGTCTAGAGTTCCGGGCCAAAGGGAGGCACCAGCGGGAGATGAGAAGGTGGCTTAAGACAGAGGCTCGGGCATTTCTCCGCACCTTGAACCCCCTTTGGCAGATGTCTCCAGCGGAGCTCTTTCCCTTTCTGTACTGGTTCCTGCCCTGGACCTTGACAGAGCAGAGCCCGCCCTTCCACGGCCCCCGTTCCTGCCGGGCAGCCTCTCCCAGGGTTCTTGCCCCTTCGAGAGCTACCCCCCAACACTGGTAACATAACTTTTATTTTCTCTTATTTTATTTTAATTCAGTTAATTGTTACACAGTGTATTATTAGTTTCAGAGGTAGAGGCCAGTAATTCATCAGTTGCATAGAACACCCAGTGCTCCCTGCGACACGTCGCTTCCTTAATCCTCACCACTGGGCTCACCCAGCCCCTGCCCCCTCCCCTCTGTAACCCTCAGTTTGTTTCCATGGTCTCTCATGGCTCGTCTCCCCTTCTGATCTACCCCTCTTTCCTTCTCCTAAGGTCCTCCAGGCCATTCCTTATGTTCTACAAGGAAGTGAAACCATATGATAATTGTCTTTTTCTGCTTGACTTATGTCACTCAGCATAATCCCCTCCAGTCCCGTCCATGTCAGTGCAGATGGCAGGTGTTCATCCTTTCTGATGGCCGAGGAATAATCCGTTGTATATATGGGCCACGTCATCCTTATCCATTCGTCAGTTGAAGGGCATCTCAACTCCTTCCGTCGTTTGGCTCTTGTGGACATTGCTGCTATGAATGTTGGGGTACGAATGAAGCTACAACTAAAAAAGGAATGGGGGAATTTAATTTCAAGCTTTTGAGATTTAATTTGAGGAAATTGTTTATAAGATACTCAGAGATAAAAATATGAAAATTAAAAAAAAAGAATTTAAGAAATGCAGAAGATACTATAATGTAACTGTTAGGATTTAGTTTGAAGACCAGTAACTGCTCCAGGTATGTTAAAAAGGAAGGGACTGAATGCACGGGATTTGCTGTTTTCAACTTTCCAAGGGCTGACGGACTGGATTTTAGGTGGGTGTCCAGAGTGACTCCCAGGATAACTCAGAATCGACCTTCTGGGAGAGTTACTGCCACTAAGACTGCATTTGGAATAGCTTTCCTGTTCCTAAAACTTCCTCTTGCCCTCCCCGAAAGCTGGAGAGTGGACCCCTGAAGCTGTGATCCAAGGACGTAGGAGCCATTGCGACTCCTGCCACCATCTCCACGACCTCTTCGTCACAGACAGGAAGCTGGAGAGTGGACAGTGGAATATTGCTGCAAGACACGTCATGTTTCTGTTGCCTTTTCTTTCCTGTAGAAACAACCAGAAGTGGTCAGGAAGAAGGTTTTCATCCGGTGTCCTGCTGGCGCCAACCCATATGAGCTTGTGAAAGGCATTTGTTAAATTTTCAGGCATTTCATGAGCCTGTTATTACACGCAGCCATTCTAAAGTGAATGATAAATGAAACGTGCATTCCTCAATGAAGGATCCACTGACAGTTAATTATATTTAAAAAAACAAAGGTAATAAATACCCCAAACCCATCACTTCCTAGTTATGTGACTCCGTTATCTGTGGTTTGTGGTTAACTTGGTGACATCTGTGGGAACGGTGTCTGTGGAAATACGTGGAAATCCTGGGAGAGCTGTGCTGGTGTACCATGGCACATCTCTTCCCAAGCCCACGTTCAGTGACCTCATGTTGACTGCTTGGAGCTGGCCATTTGTTGTAGGAGTATGTACACCATGGAAATGGGAAAATACTGTAAATCAAGACTTCCGAATTTTTATTTTAATTCCAGTCTGCTCAACAGACTCCATGAGTGTGGGCTGCACTTGGCTCCTTGCTTCTAGAGAACTGAATATGGTGAAAGTGATGGCATGTGATTTCCAAGACCAAGTCGTCAGATCTCCCTCCTGCCTCTTGGATCACTCGTCCCGGGGGAAGCCAGCTACCCTGTCCTAAGCACACCTGAGCAGCCCTATGGCAGGTACCACAAGGACGTGAGAACTTCCGTGAAGAGCTGTTGGGGCCACCTTGGAAGTGGATCCTCCAGACCGCGTGATGCCTTCTGATGGTGGTAGCACCCGTCAGTGTCTTGACGGCAAACTCACGGGATCTGAGCCGGCACCACCCAGCCACACGACTCTTGATTCCTGACCCACGGAACGAGTGAGATAGTGACTACGTCCTGTTCCAAGCCACTGACTTCAAGGGTAATTTGTTTTGTATCCGTGGAAAATGAATTCCGCCGCTTTGGAGAGCAGTTTGGCGAAACCATGTAATGTTTTATTGAGGTATGCAGGCTGGAGACTTGCCTACGAATATACACAAAGAGACACGCATGACGATATTCTTTGTAGCACACTTTTTGAAAAAGATTTATTTAGGGGACACCTGGTTGGCTCAGTGGGTGAAGCGTCTGCCTTCAGCTCAGGTCATGATCCCAGGATCCAGGGATTGAGTCCCCCATGGCGCTCCCTGCTCAGTGGGGAGCCTGCTTCTCCCTCTCCCTATGCTGCTCCCTCTGCTTGTGCTCTCTTGTTCTCTCTCAGAGAAATAAATAAACTCGTTTTAAAAAATAAAAAAAAAATGATTTATTTATTTTTTTTAGAGGGGGAGAAGGGGAGAGAATCTCAAGCAGATTCCAAGCCTCACCTGGGGCTTGATCTCAGCATCTTGAGGTCAGGACCTGAGCTGAGACCAAGACGTGCCACCCTTAACCAATGGTGCCACCCCGGGGGCCCAACATGCTTTTTTTTTTTTTTTTTTTGAAGCATTATTTATTTAAATCTCTAAACAGAATATGGGGCTTGAACTTGACCCCGAGATCAAGTGTCCCAGCTCTTCTGACTGAGCCTACCGGGCACACCTGTTACAGCCTACTTTTATGTCCCCTAGATAATGAATAAATAAATTGTAATATATTTATACAGTGGAAAACTATGGAACTCCTAAAAATATTCAGGTGTATGCATATGGATTTGAATAAATCCCTAAAATTTCATATAGAGTGAAGTGTGCAAGTTGTAACAGCGTATGTGATGTGATATCATTTATGTACATTTAAAGATACACACAGCAATATTCTAATACATTCGATACCGTTACCCCCCGAGGGAGGAACATTTAAAACAAGAACGGGGAAGGGGCATTTCATATTGGAGGAATATCAATGTCCTGTACTATTTCAGTTAAAGAAAAATTTGCACCAAATAAGGTAAACTATTAGCGTGTATTCGATCCGAGTGGGGGGTCCGTGCATACGTTCTGGTATTCGCTGAGTTTTCTGTTCGCCGGAAGCAGGCCCACTGCCACGAGTGCAGGTTTCCCTTCTGGTATTTTGGGGGTTCCTTCTTCGCTTTGCAAGGGTCAGCATCCGGCCGTGTCGTCTTGACGTGGTGCCTCCTCGCCTTCCCGTGGTGGTTCCTCCTGGATCTCCGTCCTGGCGTCACGCACACCCTGTCTTGTGTACAAGGACACGAGCAGGAACCGGCAGTGTCTTCCTGCCCGAATCGTCGCTGCTGTCGACGGCCTGTTCTTTGCTCTTGCAAGTGCTTCCTCCTCGAATGTCGTGGAACTTTCTGCAGACCCCCACGCGGGTGTGTTCTGCTTACTCACTCCTGCTGGTTTGAGCTGCTGCCCACTGGCCTCCCCTGCAGGAGCTTCGCAGGGGAGCACCGTGGTCGTTCAAGAGCTTGGGCAAACGCCCGGCGGGTGTCTGGCGAGCGTTCCGCGCGGCATCTTTGCTGGGGGAGGATGGGCCCTTCTCGTCTCCCCTTAACTTCAGTCTTGGACTACGAGGAGGAGGCGCACATTTCTGGAAGGTTTGAGACACTCTGTAGTTCTTCCTTCCTGGAAAGTAAGACCTGAAAAACCAGAGTGCACGGAGGTCTTTGCTTCTGGGGTCCTTCTCACCCGTACGGTGCCTCCGGGAATTTCCCGTCCGGTGACCCCTGAGTGCCTGGAGGACGGGGTACTCAGGACAGTGCGGATTTGAACCTGCTGCTTTTCAAAAGCGCTTCCCACAGAGTCTGACGGGGATAGCCGGAGGTCGTGGTTGGCCATTCAGATAGGAAAGAAAAGGGGGTAGATAAAAATCCTTCCCCGTTTACCATCTGCCTTTGTTCTTTGGTCTCTCGATTCAAGACGTGGGTGGCCGCTGGTTTTCATTCTGATCCTAAGTGGGCTGACTTTCCGGAAGCTTAGGCCACACCCTGGCCTTGGTGCTATGGGGAGTATCGTTGCTTTCGTGTGCCTTCACAGGTATTTTTAGGGGAATTTGGCAAAGGCCCTGTTGGGGCTAGCTCGGCTCTCTTCGACGCGAGTTGGACGTTCCTCCTCTTTCTCACGGCTGGTGGTTAGAGGACGGGAACCTCCGTGAAGTCTGCAGTAGATTCCAGGCACGCTCTGGGTTCCTGCAGAGCAGAAGAACGTCCATCAAGGTCTTGTGCCTCCTTTCCAAAGTCCATCAAAAACTTTAAAAAAAACGCAAGTTATTTGAAAAAGTTTCAGACACACATTAAAATGCATTTCTCTAGATTTTATTACCCGCTCTCAGCGGTCGATGACCAGAAACGTACACAGCCTAAATGAAGGACTTTGGAGCAGGGCGTCTCAGACTGTTTGTGGGGAAGGATTAGTTGAAGCCTGAAGTCAGCTGGTCCCACGCTTGGGCGTTGGGGCAACACTATAACCTGCCACACAACTTTCTGTGCTTTCTTTCCAATCCTGTCGTTAACTCACTGCAGACCAGCCGGAAGCAGCTTCCCTGGCCACGGTCCACGGACCACACTTGGAGGAGCACTGTTTAGAGGCTCAGCAGAAGGACATTTTGGGTCGGTGTCTTCCAGAATAGTAGCGTCAGCCTGCAGCAGTGTGCCCGAGTCCTAGCTCTGGTAGACAAAAGAAAAAGGAAGGTGTATTAGTCTGAGTTCTCCAGAGACACATAACCACTAGGACATGAAGACAGAGACTTATTGTCAGGGATCGGCTCCCACCGTGAGAGGTCCCAGGACCTGCAGCTGGAAGCCGCGGACCCGCGAGAGCCCAGGGCGCGAGCTCCAGGCCGAGTCTGAGTCCGAAGGCGTGAGAAGACAGTGTCCCAGCCTAGCGGCCAATCCAGAGGAGGGATTCTCCCTCGGCTTCTTTGTTCTCTTCCGGCCTCCCCCGGCCCCGAGGGGACCCACCCACCGTGGGGGGGCATTGGCTTTCCTCCGGACTCTGATTCAGAGGTTACATGTTGAAGCAAACCGGGGGGCGCCGGGTGGCCCAGGGGAGCACACGGGAAATGAAGCGTCAGGAGGGTCATCGTCGCGGCAACGGTGAGCGGCTTCTTCTGTTTGTGACTCTGCCGGGGACCGTTCCCTGACCCTAAGAATGAGAGCCGCCCCTTCCGTTATTTATCTGCATATTATCTTGAATGTAACTTGTGGTAGAGGCAGCCTGTGGTGTTTTTTGGTTTCCGGTGTCCGATATTCAACTGTCCACGGCCCTCGGTGCGCACCACGATGAGGTGCTCTGGGGCGTCGGGTGGCTCAGCGGGTTCCGTTTCGGCTCAGCCGTGATCTCAGGATTGAGCGCCACGTCGGGCTCAGCGTGGAAGCTGCTTTAAGATTCTCTCCTCTCCCTCTGCCCCTTCCAGGCCCCCACTGGACCCACGCTCTCTCTCTCTCTCAAAAAAAAATTAGATTAAAATAAAAGTGTGCGTCCTCTCTCTCCCCTTCACCTGTTTCACACGCCCCCCCCGCCCCCCCGCCACACCCTTTTGTTTCAGACTCTTGATACGTGGTCCTCGAGGTGACCGTGAAGCTGGCCTCCCTGGTGTCCAGAAACAGACTCCTCTTCAGTTCTGGTGCTTTCCGTGCAAAGAGCTCCTTCCTCCGGAGGGAGCGAGCTGCCTGCGGACAGCGTGTGGCCCTGGGACCCCCGGGCTCCGCTGCTCAGCTCCCTCGGCACCATGGTGCCTGGTGCCCTCTGCCAGGTCCTTACTGACCTCTTAGTGACCCAGTGTGTTCTGGGACACCTGGGGGCTCAGTCGATCCTATAACTGACTTTGGCTCAGGTCGTAATCCGGGAGTCCTGGGATCGAGCCCCAGGCCAGGCTCTGCATCCGAGGGGGGTCTGCTTGTCCCTCTCCCTCTGTCCTCCGCCCCTGTATGTCCGCTCATGCTCTCTGTCGAATAAATAAATAAAATTCTTTTTTTTAACTTTTTTTTTTACAAAAAAAGATTTTATTTATTTGAGAGAGAGAAAAAGCAAGAGATCACAGAGCGAGAGGGAGAAGCAGGTTCCCCGCTGAGCAGAGAGCCCGATGCGGGGCTCGATCCCAGGACCCTGGGATCATGACCTGAGCCGAAGGCAGTGGCTTCACCCATGGAGCCCCCAGGCGCCCTGTGCTCCCCTTTCTTGGACGAGACTTTGTTTGCCCACACGTGTGTCTCTCTTGCACACTTCCTTTCCCACGAGACAGGGGCGTTTTGGTGCAGACTGAATGCGCTGATTTGGTCCGCGGCCTTTTCCAGAAGCAGATTATGCGGCCGTGTCTGGGGAGACTCCGTGGTGGCCGGTTTTCTCTGCAGAGTCCTGGACAGTTACTGGGCGGCTGACCTGGGCCGTGGCTTGGATATGTTCCATCGAGTATAACCTTGTTACCGTGGCCGTAAAAATTCGTGGGGCGCCTTGGGAGCGTCAGACCCCCAGGCGAGAGGTCGGCAAGGGAAGGCGGTTGTGAAACGGGAGGAGAAAGCGGCGTGAAGAGCGGCGACCAGGCCGGGGACGCCCTCTGCCCGTGTGCTGACCTCCCGGGGCCACCGTGGGGCGGCTTCTCCCTGGTGGTGAACGGAGTGTCTTCCCGGCTTACACGACTGGGTCCGTGTTGAAAAGAACAGCCGATGCGGCCGACACGGTCCTGTGGCCGGTGCCGGGAGGGAAGCCCAAGCCGCACAGGAAGCCTCGCCCGTGTTCTGAGCAAATGCAGCGCAGGCCCCCAGATCAGGACCGGCCCCGGGGAGCGGAGGCCGCCCTGACTCATACACCTGCGTCTCACTTGGAAACACGTTTGTCCTGAAGTGAGTCGGCGAAAAGACGAGGTGGTGATTGAACGGTTTGTCCAGAGACCGACCGATTCTCGTGTTGTATTTGACGTGTAAAGATCGATGCAGCCGGGAGGGGTGAGTCGGACGTACTTAGCCCGTGACACTCCTTGCGTCTCGGATCGGCGCCGTCGTGCTGCGTAACGGACACCCCGGGTTTGTGACGGGCCCGTCCATGTCCGTCTCGTTTGCCGCGGAGGGGCGAGCGCGGTTTGGAGCCCGACGGCTGGCTCCTGCCTCGGCCACGCGTCTGGTTTACTTTTGGGGTCCAGAACCTTCGTGGAGACCTTTGACAGAGACGTCAGGAAGTGTGGCCCGTGTTTTAGGAAGGTAATTAATTCGCTTTAGACATCTCGAGATTGGAACGAGAGCGTGACGGCCGGAGCAAACGTCGGGGCGTGGCCGGGGCTCCTCGGTCGGATGAGCGCCCGGGAAGCTGGTGCTCCGGGACCGGGTCCTCCACGACGGGTTCGTGTTCCGTTCCGGATCAGGCCCTGCGCGTTGAGGAGCCTCGCGGGTCGCTGTGTACGTCAGCGGCTCCCGGCCCAAGTAGGGACATGCCGGCGTGTGCCTGGGTCGGAGGGAGAGAGGCCCGGCGGGTCCTGCAGGGCTGTCACGCGGGGCTGTCCCAGGGAAAAGAAGGCAGAGCCTCCCCGCCGGCCCACCCCCTCGGTGCCCGTCGACTCCACCACCCCAGGATTAGGACAGTTGCTGTCATGAGGGTGGTTGGAGGGACAGGGAGGGTGCATGTCCTGAACGGTCATCCTCGGGCCGGCTGTCTTCCTGTGATTTACACTTTGTCACTCGGCCATGCCCCGAGGGGGCCTTCAGCTCCCCGACTCTCCTACAGATGCAGACTGGAGTAAAACAGAGCTCTGCAGGTGGCTTCTGCGGGGGAAGGAGGAGCAATGGGGGGGGAGCACTCAGGGGTCATTGTCTCCCACAGAACCCTGGCAGGGAGACCCTCACTCTACTTGAATGCCCTGGGTGACGGGGGGATTACTCCTTCCAGTGCTGCCCAGTTCTTCTTCTTGGAGCTCTGTTAGGTTTGCTTTACCCCCAGCCTATAAGTGACGTCCCATACCTCCTGCCTATTCCCTCAATCCACGCAAAGCTTGGTCCGTCCGCTTAGCCCCCTTGGCAGACAGGGAAGCGGAACACGTTGGCAGACGTGCCCAGCAGCTCACGCACTGCCAGGAGAGTCCTGGGCTCTCTGCTCGGAAGCAGCCCCGTTCTCTAACTGCCCGGTCTTGGGTCTTCTGCACTCGCTCTTCCCACGTCCTGACCAACTATCTTTCCTCCCTCTCACCTTAGCCTGCCTGGCCCCGTGGGAACCCCTTAAGCTCTAGGGCCGGGGCTGGGCAGGGACGCTGTGTCTGGAGGGTTTGCTGGTCTGGCCTCAGGGGTGCTTTGATTCTCTGGGAGGCTGCTGGGAGCTGCTTTGCTGTGGGACACCGGAGGTGCTGCCCGCCTTTACAGCCGGCGGTGAGCGTCTCGGGGCAGGGTGCTTCGGAGCCGCGTCGGCAGCAGGTGTCTGCGCCCCGGCCAGGCCTGGGGACTGCTTTCCCCGAGGTGCAGAAGGCCGTCCGTGCATTTACTTAGGGCCTGCCACTTCCTGCCTGGTTCGAGGGCTGTGTGCGTGGATCGTCCGCGTTCCCTGGGAAGAGTGGACCGGCTGCATCACCGCACGGTCACAACTGCGACTCCCGGTCCCTGGGGAGCCCGACCTTCCTGGGATGTGCGTTCCCGATCGGTACCGACAAGAGAGTTTGTCGGGCTGGGGAAAGGGGCACAGAGGATCCCTTTTCGCCTGGAAAGGCCTGGGGGGTGACGTGGGGTCCCACAGTCTGCGAGATTCGGGATGAAATCGGCAAAAAGGCAGCGAGGTGTCAAGCAAAGAAAGCGCTAGAACCTGAGATCGTCTGGGGGACGGTTCAGACCTCGAGGACCCTGGTATTCTCTCCTTCCCTCTAGAAGCGGGATTGTTCTGTTAAAGAGGACGCGGGCCCTCTGGAACCCAGGGTGGCCCTCTGAGGAAGGACGGAAGGAATGACGGTCTCTTTCTCTCCCCACTCCCGCTTCTCTGTGGACAGGGACAAGATGCCTTTCCACCACGTGACCGCCGGCTTGCTGTACAAGGGGAATTACCTCAACCGCTCCCTCTCCGCCGGCAGCGACAGCGAGCAGCTCGCCAACATCTCCGTGGAGGAGCTGGACGGTAAGGGGCCCGCCCTGTCGGGGAGGACAGCCGCCCCGGGAGGCACGGGAGGCTGCAGCCGCTCGGAAATGAAAGCGCCAGGCGCGGGCCACCCGTCGCGGCCACGTCTAAGTCTGGTGTGATGGGGAGGAGCTCAGGGACCGACTCCGCCCCAGTGAGGACTCCGTGTGGGACGTTGCCGCCAGCCTGAACTCCCTCTGGTGGCTACTCTGGTTTCTTTGTCAACTGACCTTGGGGATGGCCCTCGACTCCCAAAATGTGTTTTCTAGTTGATGGAGTCTTGATCACCCGCGGCGTGTCCTGTTTCCACGCTGTCGTTTCTGTGGGGTCCAGCTGTCGGGGAGCTTGACGTGGGGCCACGGTGCTCCGAATCAGAAGCATCTGGAAGCCGCGTCTAGTTGGGAATAGACAGCAAGGGTTTTAATTGCCTCTGTTCCTTTGTCCCACAGCGTGGCCCTGGCGTGCGGGGCAGCGGTAGAGACGAGAACAAAGCGGAGCGCACCGCGGCTGTGTTCCTCCTGGGACACCGCCCTGCTGTAGCCTCACTGGTCAGCCAAGCCCCTGATTAAACAATCACATTAGAACGAGCAAGAAGGAATTTATTTCTTCTGGGATAGAGAATTAGGTTGACTCAGCCAGATGTTTGCCCGGTGCCCCCTCTGCTGAGCTCCAGCCAGAAGCCGTTTTTCCTCGTGCCCTGGAACGCTGGGCTCCGTGCGACACCCTGTGAAAGCCTGAGGCCGAAACTGGCTTTTCTAGAACCGAGAAGTCGGAGTTACCCCAGACGGCCCACCTCCTGGCTTTCCAGGGGAATGGTCTGACCAGCGTGCGGCCTCTGTGCCCGGGTGGGAGCCGCAGGGCCGTTACGCCCAAGAAGGAGGTGGGAAAGTCAGCTCTGGGCCGGCAAAGCCACGCTTGCCGCCGAGTTGGCAGGACTTGAGGAAAGTGGGGGACGGGGTCATCTGGTAGCTTTCCTGGTCCTGTCGGGTTTGCTTGCTTGTCTAGAAGACTGGCTTGTTTACAGGCGCCCGCGGGAGAGCCCCAAGGCTGGAGGACGGGGTCCCCAGGGGAGGCCTGGGGTGGGGGAAGCAGGAGCCAAGCGGCAGAGCCTGGCCCTTGGGGTCTGCAACAGCTCACTGCAGTCCGGACGGTTGTGCTGGGTGAGCCCGGAGGCCCTGCCCCACGGGGCCACTCATCTGCCCTCAGGACGCGTGGTGTGGGACGGGGGTTCCTGGGTCGGACGCTGACGGACACCCGTTAGCTGGGCACCGTCCTTCGTCACCACCCCCGCTCCCCGCCCCGCTGTGGCTGGCTGCGGCCCCCCCCGTGCGGCCGGTCCCGCCCCTGCCCCAGCTAGTGTTAATCTGCAGGGCGAATGCCCCTCTCCTCCTGTGGAGGGGCCACGCTTGCCCAGTGCACCAGCCGCTGCCCTCCCAGAGCAGGCGTGGAAGAGCCACTCACCGCGCAGGCTGCCTCCGGCTGGCACCGCCCCGGGAAGTCTGTGTGTCTTCTCTTCAAACTCAGCCCGGGAGGAAATGACGCGGAGCGGCATCGCGTTGGCCAGATTAGCGTCAGGAAGCTCCCGACGAGCTCAGCAGGGGTGGGTTGGTGGAGACACTCACGCATCCTTTTATTCCTATTTATTCATTTGTCCGTTCCCCAGGGCATCTGCCGTCTGCCCCGAGCGTTTCTTCATCTGCAACCGTTGCTAGCAGGATCTTATACTACTAAGGGTGCATCACGCGGAGTCTTACTGGACGTGCGAATTATAATTGTGCAAAGGCTGTTTTCTCCGTGCTCGCGGTTGAGTCACCCCGTGATGTTCTCGTAGTCGTTAGATCGGCCCCGTCTCCGGTTCGCCCGTTTCACTCCTACACGGCGTGAACGTCCACAGTCTGCATCCGTCCCGTGAAGGACGCACGTTTGGGTCTCCAGTCTGGGCTGTTAGGATGTAATCTAGTCATCCCCCCTCTGTTATGTCTACGATGTCGGGGTCCGGCGTCCTCGGGGTCCCTCTGGGAAATGTCTGCGTGTGGGCGTGTCCTGCTGTCCCTGCTAACCCTGCACTTCGGTCTGTTTTCCGCATCACGTGTCTCTACTCCCTCGTCCATTCTCGAGTTCGCCTCCGACATCGGTGATTTACTGGGGCTATGGTCATTTTAACATTTTTTTTATGACTGCCTTTAGAGCATATTTTCTTTATGGATGAACGTTTCAGTTTCTTGGAAGCCTGGATTTATTTCGGTCGTCTTCCTTCCTTCTTAAAACACTTTTTGGTCAAAATAGCATATGGAAAAGTATTAATGCGCAGTTAGTAACATTCTTGACTGTGAACACTCACGAAGCCACCATCCAGGTTAAGGACGGTCGTGTTACCAGCCCCCGGCAGCACCTTCCCGAGACCCTTCCCAGGGCCTCTGCCTCAGAGACGACCCCCCACCCCGCCGGCTCACTCTCACTGTTTCATGGTGCTTGTGTTTCCCTTCGGCTCGGGGTGGGGGGTAAGAGTGGGGGGCGGGGTTGGGGTCATGCCATATCTATTCCTCGGTTCTCAGCCTTTTTTCCTTAACTTGTTTGCGAGACTCAGCCATGCCGTTGAGGGTAGCCAAAGCAGACTCATTTCCATTAATGGACAGGATCCCATCCTGGGTAAATATGCCACCATTTATTTATCTGTGCTATTTCTCAGTGGGTGTTTGGGTTGCTTTCAGTTTGTAGTTATTAGGATATAATCTCACCGTGCCCCTCTCTGTTGGGCTAAGTCTTAGGATGTGTCTTCCTCACATTTCTCTCTTCCTGCTTTACTGGCGCCATATTGTTTTTATTCTCTCCCAACTCTTTGCTCTACTGAGGCCATCTTGGACACAATTTATGAACATCTCTTCGATTTCTTGTCATAATTTATGTAGATACACATATAGAAAGCCTTTCCCCCAAGTCTTCTAGCTGATGCTACTATTATTTTGCATTAGAAGGTGTTTTTCCATGGTCCATTTTGCCTTTTTCTGCTCTGGTTTGTGACTCAATAAAGTTCTTTGCGGGCCCAGAATCTGTGGGCACGCAGGGTTTGTAAAGAATCTTTAGCTTCTGTGTTCTATCTTTGTTTTATCTTGGATCTGCGATAATTTTTCCCTTTGTCAGCCCCAGCTGCAGGGTCCCGTTTCTAGAAGATGCTCATCTAGTCCATGGCTGCTGAGTGGAGGTGAGATCTTGATGGCCCTGCTGTTGGGTTTGCTCCCTGTGCTGCAGAATTCTGTCAGTCCTTTGTTTTCCCTTCTCTTGCTCTTGTCCTGTTCCCAGACTAGGCGTATGCAGCATTCAGAGATCCAGGTACCCCCTAGTTCTCATCTTGCTGGGGAGTAATCTGGGATGGACACAGCACCCCACAGCTCTGGCTGCTCCCAGAGAGCAGGTTCCCTAAAGGAGCTTAGAAAAGGGGTGCTGCTGGGCTAGGTTTGGATTGGCTTGGAGAACTTGCTAGGAGATAGGGAGTGACAGCTTGATTTGCTGGTCACTTAGCTTCTGGGTCCCTGGCGGGGCAAACAATGGTGGTGGGTCAATATCTTCCTGCCCTAAGTACCACCGCAGTTCCCAGGACAGGTGGAAACTATGTTTCTCCAATTTCATTGGTGTTGCCAGTCGTGAAAATTCTCCTCAAACTTGGACATGTATATGCATCTCAAAATTGCTGTTTCTGGTGAGCTGCTCATAGGTACATTTCTGGGGCATTTGAATTTGAGCTTTGGGATAGATGTATGAGTTAACCACCCTTCTCTCGCAAAGCCCCGTTGCAGTAGTTGGTTGACTTGCTTTAGATTATTCTAGAATCAGTGCATCAGCACAGCGCGGTTTCCTCAATGACCCCTTGCTTACATAATCCAGTGGACTCTGGTGTTTGGAGAAATCAGTGTTTGTCCTGGACCTTCTGCAGCACCTGGCAGCGTGCTCACGCGCTTGGTTTTGGAGTTTGTCCCAGCTCTGGCGTCCATGTCACTAGATGCTGCTCCTTCCTTTTTTCTACCAGTGTTCCCTTGTGTGTCCCTCCTGTTCCGCCCACCGCTCACACACTGTTGTGTCCTGGGGTGGTTTTTTGTTGTTGTCTCCATGGACATCCCCGTGCTGATTGCCTCAAGATACCTATCTTCAATCCCCGTCTCCCTCCTGAATTTTAGTTCTGCTGCCTCTAGTCCTGTGTAGATCTCTCCCAAGTTCTTTAAGCTCCAAAGACCCAAAGCTGAATGGATTTTCTTTTTTCTCTGAAACTGCTTCTCCTCTGGAATTTTCCTTAGGAAGTTACATCACATGATGTACTCAGTCGGGCACAACGGTAATTTGGGAGTCCTCTTTTTCTGCTCACCCCCCACATATAATTGGCAAAGTCTTACAGATCTCGACTTCTCTCAACTTATCTTGAAACTGTTCCATCCTCTCTGACCACACTGCTGTTGTCTTGGGCCAGGTCCCTGTGCCCTGGCTGCCGTCTCCCGGAGTTGGTATCTTTGTGCCTCATCTATGATTTCACTCATAGATCGGTCCCATTCCATTTCACTGGAGGGATGCTTCTCAGATACACACTGGATGAGCTTAGCCCACTGCTTAAAACGATTTTCTTCTTGGCCTACTAATACGTGATTATATATTTTCAACATTTCTTTCATCTTTAAAAAATTTTCAAACCCACAGAGGTTGGGAAAGCACAGTGAAACATCGTGTACCTTCCTCTAATTGTTAATATTAAAATATTTGCTTTCTTTCTGTTTCCCTTTTTTCCCAACACACACACACACACACACACACACACACACACAGAGGCATGCATCTAATTTCTTTAGTTCAAGAATTTTAATTAGGTTCTTTTTTATAGTTTCCATTCTTCTGTTGAAATACTCATCTGCTTAGTCATTGAAACAATACTTTTCTTTAATTATTTGGACATATTTTCCTATATTTATAATAGCTCTTTATAGTCTTTATGTACTTAAATCCAGCATCTAGGCTCTAGGCCATCTTGGGGTTGGTTTCTACTGCCCCCCCCTTGATTATATTAAAACTTTCCTGTTCCTTTGTGTGCTGTTAATACGTGACTGTCCGCTGCGCTCTGGAGACTCTGTGTTCTGTTCTCTTTCTCTGAAGAGTGCGAGTTTTGCTCCAGAGACCTGTTCAATGACTGGCTGACTGCTTCCGGTTGTGTAGGTTTGGTTTTCATGCTTTGTTATGACAGAGCTGTGGCAGTCCTGAGGTGTCCCCCAAGCCACTCTAACTGGGCAGGGACTCTCCAAACTCTGTCTTCCTTGTGGGTCTTCTCAGGGCTTGGTTTTAGGTTTTGATCATGTGGATCTCAAGGGGACCTTCAGAGTAGTTTTCTTACTGTCACGATGAGGTCCTTCTCGTGTCTCGGCGTCCACCTGCGGTATTAATGAGGTCTTTCAGACACATAGGGCGGCTTCAATTCTAGGATCTGTTTTGTCGTCTCAGCCTTGGAGCAGCTGCTTCCTGGTGAGTCTAGTTTAATCTCAGTTTCCCTGGGGGTAGTCCAGCCTCTGGCCAGATGTTCCCAGGAAACCCACATGCAGGCTTCTGGAACCTTCACTCTGCAGTTTCCTTCTTTCTGCCGCCTTACCCCACATGGCTCTAGTTCCTTCAGCGACCCGGATTCATGAGCTGGTGGGGAATGGTCCCCAGGCAGAGAGCTAGGGCCAAGGCCAGGCTCACCGGGTCAGTTTCCCTTGTCCCTGCCCTTGAAGTCCCTGCGCTGCCCATTGTCTACAGCCTGAAAATAGTTGCTTTTGATACTTTGTTGCGTTCAGTTGTACTCGAAGGGGAGGGTTGTTCTTACACCAGTTACTTTGTTGCACAGCAGAAGTCCCTTATTAATAAAATAATTTTATTTTACTTTTTCTACACGAACGAGTTAAAAGTAATTTTCAACCAGCATAGCCCTTGACCCTTTGATAGTTCATTTTTGTTTATAATTCTTAAGTGGCTTTCCATAGCCTACAGCTGGGTGAGCCCGAGGGACATGCTGGGACAAAGCAGAGGAAGTCCCGTGTGGCCTGGACCCTTCCTTTTTGTCTGCTTTCACTCCCTGCTTTATTTCCAGATCGTTCGCTACTGCCTCAAGATCTCTCCTGCTTCTCTGCCTTTGTTCTAGCTGCTTCTGTCTACTGAGACCCATCTTTTAAGTTTCAGCGTTGTCGTTGTCACCATCAGCACAGTCGTCACAGCCCAAGTTTCTTGATTGCTTCCTCTGTGTTCAGAATGCTGCAGATGAACCAACACCTTTAATCCTTGCAATAATCCTGGAACGAAGGTATTATTATTATTAACTCCGTTTTTGCAAAGGCGGGAGATGGCGGTAGAGAGGAATCTTGTCCCAGGTTGCTAGCGGGCGTGTGTTAGGACTCGGACGCGACGGTCAGCAGGCCTCGGGGCCCGGGCTCGTTAACTTGGATGCTGCGCGTCCTCTCTGCTAGATGAGACCCTTTGTGCCTTCCTCGCACCCTCGTGTCACCATCCTGTATATCACTGCCACCGCTGTGACACATGGGTGAGAACTTGCCTGATTAATCAAACGTTCAGTGGGTGGAGAGATATTTTTAAAGCTCCGTGTGAGCCCAGTGTGCTGCTCACCGAGAGCAGAGGTGCCGTGCAGCCCAGAAGAGGCTGGCGAGGGGCGTGATTTCCTGCTCGAAGCGGGCTGGCTCCTGGGCGGTGGGCTCCGCTCCGAAGGACCCCTCCCCGCCTCCACCCATCCGGGCCATCCTTCGTTTTCTTGTCCAGGAGGCTCCCGTCTTCCCTTCTTCTTGTTTTCCTCTCTTCCTCGAGTTCCGCTGGTTGATTTCAAAATCCAAGAGGCACACCCTGATTTGCCTTTTTGGAGACACTTGCCTCTACAGGCTTTCCAAGAGGGGTTTTCAGGAGGCAGAGACATGACTGTCAGGAGAAGAGAAACTCGCAACTCTTATCTGAGAAGGCTGATGGCTCCGAGTTCTCTTCTCCAGGGGAGGTGATAAAGCCTACACAGAGAACCACATCATCCAACGAGAGTGGGCGTGCCAGATACACAGCTCTGCTCCGAGCTGGGAATTAGCTTTACAACCTGGGTCTTTTTTATCTATCTCCGGGCCTTCCTCCTGGAGGCTTGACCTGCCTTTGAGCCTGGAGAGGGAAAGAGCCACGAAGCTCTGTCAGCAGAGCCAAGGACGGATTTCTCTGATGACAGCCGCTTCCAAGGGCCCTCTCCTTAAAGGGACGTTGGCTTAAGCCTTCTTAGAGTTTCCTGCCTCTTGTTCCAAAAATGCATTTTGATAGCCGTGTCCAAGGCAGAAACCCAAGTCCCGACCCTGCCACTTTCACTTTATTCATTTGTGATTTATATGCTGCCTGCTTCCAAATGTGATCGAGACATCATATGATAAATGAAGAAACAAACTGCAAAGGCTGTCAGAACAGAAATAGAAAATAAAAATCCACATACAAAGAGGAAGAAAAAAACCATGACAGCCCCTTAAACTGATGCAGTTACTGTGAATGAGCGTGAAATTCAGCTCCAAGCTTTCAGCGGGCCGTGGCGGGGAGGTAACCCTGTACCTTGTTCCCATGACAGCCTGGAAGGGCCCAGTTGGAAGAAGAGACCTCTCATCTCATTGTATTTTATTTTTTTTTAAGATTTTATTTATTTATTTGACAGAGAGATCACAAGTAGGCAGAGAGGCAGGCAGAGAGAGAGAGGAGGAAGCAGGCTCCCTGCCGAGCAGAGAGCCCGATGCGGGGCTCGATCCCAGGACCCTGAGATCATGACCTGAGCTGAAGGCAGAGGCTTTAACCCACTGAGCCACCCAGGCACCCCTCATCTCATTTTAAATAGGAGCCCTTTGGCCCATAAGAAAAATATCCAATATACAAGTATTTTGTATTATTTTAGAGATTTTTTTTCACCCTTGAATTTCTGAGGATCGGCCGATTGATCATCAGTCAATCGATTTTTACCTATTTCCTTTAGTAATAGTGGCTTAGGATGGTGGTGATCCTCCGTGAAGGACGAGGAGCTCATTTTAGACTCTCCAGATGCAGAGACACAAGGACAGATTGTGGTATACAAAGTCTTCCCCCAAGCTGATTCTGTGAACTCCCTCCGGAGTGTGTTTCTCTGGTTCCTAGTCCTAAGAGTCCTGCTTGCGATGGCAGGCAGAGGTGATGTCTAGATCTGAAAGTTCAGGAGCCGGCATCATCAACCTTGACCTTGACGTGAGCTATTTGAGGAACAGGGTTTAGCAGCCGTCCGTGTCTATCATAAAATAACCTGGATGGTGTTTCTGTGGGGTCTTCCGTGCTCAACAGAAATGTGTCCCAACGCATCGACTAAGGTGACTGAGCCCCACAGCACTTTCCCAGAGAACTAAGTAAGTTGACCTGTCCAGTAGAATTACTCAGCATTATCCATCCAGATGCTGGAGAGAGTTTTCCAGAACTCATCATTTTGAGGCTGGCTTCGTGGATACCGAGCTCTTTCTCTTGGAGGTAGTTGGATAGCAGCAGGTTCAGCTGCTTCCTGGGACTGCTCAGGGACGTGGTATCAGCCATGGGTTCTCCCAGGGACGGCTCCCTGGTTGACCCTCTTCACAGTGGTATCCAGACCATCTCATCTAAGCACAGCTCCAGATCATTTAAAATCAGGTGCAGATTTTAAATCACAGCTATTTAAAATACACATTTTCACTACCAAGATGGTCATTTCTACTTTCTCGAATTTTCAAGCCAAAAGAACACTAAATTTACATTGAGACCTGAATTATTCTCTTGCTGTGTAACGCATTACTCCAAAAACTGATTTAAAACAAAAACCATTTTTTATTACCAAGTCTCTGTGGATCAGAAATCCAGGCATGGTCTGGCCTGACGGCTTTCAAACGGTTGCAGTGAGGACTGTTGTGATCTGAAGGCTTGACTGGGGTTGGAGAATCCAATCTCAAGCTCATTCGCATGGCTCTTGGCTGGACACCTGCCTCCATTCCTTCCATGATGTCTTCTCGGTAGGACACCTTGAGTGACTTCAAAATATGGGATTTGGCCTTTGCTAGAACAAGGGATCATGTTATGACCTTGTCTCGATGTCACGTATTGTCACTCTGTCACATATATTCATTAGAAGTGAGTCACTGAGGACAGTCTGCACTTAGGGTAAGTGGAGTTAACCTCCATCTTTCGAAGGAAGGAGTATCAAAAAATTAGCAGGTGTATTTTAAAATCGCCAGAGACCATATAAATTAGCTGGGAGTTGGTTTCTAGCTGTTGAACTGAAAGCTAATGAAATGTTATAGAAAGTTCTAAAATTACACTCAACAGTTTCCTTGGCACTGAAGACGAGAGGACCCAATGGTCATTGCTATAAAAAGAGGAATTAAGCCCACCTGTTCTTGATGGAGTAGGGTCTGTGAAGTCCCTCAGATCTGGGGTTCTTACACAACACAGATGGTTAGCTCCTCTCCAATGTAATTTCTTCCCTAGTAACAGAATTTTTAGCAGGACACACGGATGCTAGATTAAAGACTACATCCCTTAGTCTTCTTCGAGAGGCTAGATGTGGCCATATTGGTAAATTCTGGCCAAAGGGATGTTAGAAGTGACATTGGGCAACTCTGACGCACGATGCCTCTTCTTTACCCTTTGTTCTTCTTCTTACCGGAGTGAAAGCGTCATCCTCCGGTCCCAGGAAGACAGAGTTCCGCCGCTGGGTGACGGAATGCTGAGCCGGAAGGAGCCTGGCTGCCTGGAGTAGAGACAAATCAACTCTGTCTCGCTCTTCTGTCACTCAGAGCTGAACCTAAACCCCCAGAATGAGCAGCCGGGTCACCACAGATGAGTAATGCAGTCTCGAAACCTGTTTTCCAGTTTTTAAATCAGTGCTTTACGTATAATCCTACTTTTAGGAATCTCCCGCTTACTGGTTTGGAGGAGGAAGTATTGTTGGTAAGGATTGGGTTTGAGGAGTACGGTTTAGAGCACCGGAGATTTGTCCCTTTCATAATACATATATATGTATATGTCTATAGAGGCTGTATTTCCAGTTCATGTGCTGAAATTCTAAACGAAGAAGGGAGAAAGGGATCGAGCTAGCAGGGCAGGCTGGGTGGCAGGGACCCCAGAGCCCTCTGGGAGGACACTGACTTCGGGTGGGGTTGTCAGTGTTGAGGGCAGTGGACATGTGCATCCCGGTCATCCGTACGAGCGCACCGTGGAAGTCTGGGCACACAGTGATCGCTCAGAGATGCTTGTTGAATGAATGGACTCCAGATCTTCTCACAAGAGCAGTTTGTTCCTAAGGGAACTGCTGGTTCCTGATTATTCGTTCTCTAATAGGAGCGGATTTGGGATGAAATATATGGCAGTGAACGTGGTTGGTGATGCATGACATTTAGAGTCCGATGACTCACTTCAGTGCTCCCCAAGTTTTGGTTTTATCACTTGTACTGCGTGGCTGATAGCATGTACCTTCTTATGATAATATAGGGTAGTAGAGAGTGAGTTCCTGATGTATGTGAGTTACTGTTGTATGTATGTGACATGGGGTAAGTGCCCACTAAAGAGAAAGGGTGGTAGGACTTGTTGCTGTTGTTGTGATGACGCGGATGACGGTGGTGACGGTGATGGTGGCAGAGGTAATGATACTGACAAGACACACCCAAGGATGATCACTCCCATGTCGGGGCAAGTTGGCTCCTGAGAGCGAAAACGCAAACCACTAGCCTGAATCCTGTGCAGTTCAGGGTGGGAACGTGGGCGTATCTGGCCATCCCATCATGATTTTCTGTGTCTTAGCTCGAAGCCCCCAGGGACACGTTGCCTGTTCCTTCCGCCCCATCCTCAGCTCTTCATCCTTCAAAGACCCTGTCCTCCCTGGTACAGAGGTAAGGGTCTACATTGTCAAAGGAAGGAGAGGAAAAGGTACCTAATGACAATAGCTTCAAAACCTTGGGTGGTCCTGACAGATGGAACCAGATCCTATAAGGTCTGGGCTTTGATGTGAGAAACGTCTGTGGATGGCTGAAAGTTCAGGCTTTTCAAGTCCTCACTGTGATGCCTTCAAGGATCAGGAGCGAACATGACATAAATTTCCTTTTAAATATAAACGGATGTGTCCCACAATACTTACTCAGAGGGTTGGAGGGGAGGTGGTGATGAGAGATGGGGAGCATGAAATCATGGCCCCGGGACCAGATCTCACTCCCCTGGGGGAGAGGGGGTTGTCCGCAATTTGAGTTCACCATATCGCAAAGCAGATTTTCATTCCTTCCTCTCTGAAGTGGTTTCTGGAGATGGAAGACCCCAGCCGCCCGCCTCTCCGGGTGTCGCTTCCGTGCACATTAGCATCGCTGTTGGTGCCGTGTTCCCTTTGCACAAACAAAATGCAGGGCTCTTTCTCACTCCCGCAGGGCTCCCGTACCCTTGTCTGGTTCCAACTCCAGACCATGCTTGTTCTAATCTTTCTTCCAAACTTGGAACCTCAACTGCAGTATTAATGGTTGGTTTGTGACACTTGAGTTTCGTGGGGATAGAAAAGAAGAATTATTTTTCCCCGTAAAGCAGCTGAAATAAATGGCCCCAGGAGCCCACAGTAACGCTGGTCGAGGGAGGGGACCACCGTTTCCAGGCTCAGGTGTGGGAATAGTCCCCAGGCTGGAGCCAGCTGGCTGGGCTGTGCTGGTTTTTACTCTTCGGACACCTGGGTGACGACGTAGCATTTCTGCACAGACACATCGCAGCGAGGACGGGTCCTAAAGTTCTTGGTCGGGTGCCCCTATGCAATTTGTAGGTGACTTGAGAGAGCTCAGTCTCTCCGCCGTCTGGCACTCAGGTGGGGAGCGGAGGGGGCGGGGTCATGGGGACAAACCTGAGAGCTCTGTATTTCTCGCACCTCCCAGAGGCCTCTCCGCAGACGGCCGCGTGCGAGTCCTTCACCAGCACCTACAGAGGCTGAAGCCACTTCGGAGAGTTTCAAGTGTGTGGTTGAGCATGATTTTATGCTCCCCTCTTTGCAAATCTCCAGAGGTGCCATCCGTTTCTGGGAACAGTGCCTCGAGCTGAATGCTGGGTTCTCTCGCCAGATTTTGGAGACCCTGAATGTGCAAATTAAGAAATGTGTCGTTTTCAAATTCTGACTCCTCGGGGACCGAGGGGAGCCTAGAGGGGACAGACTGATGAAGAGCTGCGGAGTTGCTAACGGCCAGGCCGAGGAGTGGTTTTAGTCTTGGCTTTGATCCTGGGGTCTGTGCGTCTTCTAGGGCTTCTGAGCCTTTTGTGTGTTTGTGAGTCGTGGTTTCTTTCCTGGGGAGAAGATCCACAATGTACGTCGTGTTCTTAAAGGGAGTCAGCAAAATGGTTGGAGCAACTGCTAATCTCCACCTTCGGAACTGGACCTCTCGTCGTCTTCCTCCTCCTCCTTCCTCTTCTTTTTAAAGATTTTACTTATTTGACAGAGAGAGTGAGAGAGATCACAAGCAAGGGGAGGAGGAAGCAGCTCCCCGATGAGCAGAGAGCCCGATGCGGGGCTCGATCCCGGGACCCTGAGATCATGACCTGAGCCGAAGGCAGAGGCTCAACCCACGGAGCCACCCAGGAGCCCCTTGCCCTGCATCTTTCTTACCCATCACTGCTTCAAGGTTTCTGTCCTTTTGCGTCCGGTGGGAAGACTGGACTTGGTGCATCAATGAGGGCTGGGGAGACGCTGCTCGTCAGCGCCAAGATGGCGTCGGTTGTGATGCTGAGAATGGGCTTGGCCAGGAGCGGGTCTAGAGGCTGGGGTAGCCCAGGAGCCCATTCGCAGTCAGGGGAGACCCAGCGGGCGTGTGAACTCAGCAAGAGCAGTAGGTGGGAGGGAGCTGAACAGTGTAGACACTTGGCCGCGCGTGTGGCCGTGTTCACGCGCGCTGTGACCCTCCGGGACGCACTCTTGTCGCTGTTACGCGCGTGAGGGAGATTAGTGTGAGGGATCCGTGGTTTGCTCAAGGTCACACAGCTCATGGTCGGTGGACTGAGGTTCACGCTCTGCTTTCTCTGGCCCCAAAGCCCATACCCTCCGTAAACTCGCACGGTCCACGGTCTTCACCGTACGAGGTCTGGGTGTGTGGAGGCCGGCTGGGCGGGAAGGAAGAGTTAGGTGCCCAGCTACCCGCCTGCATCATTAGTCAGGTGCCGGTGCTGCTGGCCGCCGAGGCCAAGGACAGAGGAGTCGGAACGGGGTGGAGGGAGATCACAAGAAACTCATCCCACCGGAGATGGCCACTGGGTCCTTGAATAATGAATTCTGGGGTTTAGGATATTTAGCCAGGAGATAGAGATTTTGGAACCTTTTTATATTGAGGTTACGGATAAAAGGAAGCAGGCCCAGGGTGGTCGTGGAGGCCCAGCCACTAGGCATTGCTTCGATTCAGGTGGTCGCTGGTGGCCAAGGGCATTGGGAGGCCCCACTTTTCCCAAAGCATCAGCTGTGCTTTGCCTGCCTCGTTCAGGCCCCTAGTTGTCCTTCATACTCTCGAAAGCCAACAACCTCTATGAGAAGGAAGTTTGAAAACATGTCCCCTGTTTGTGCTCAGTTCATCTGCTTTATTGGTTGACGGCGCCCTCTCTTCCCTAACTTCGTTTGAGTCAGAAACTTGCCTAAACCTCTGTCTTAGAGTTTCCAAGAAGTTCAGTCTGGCTCTTGGCCACACCAGTTCTTTTTTTCAGGGTATCCTAAAATCCACTGTGGTTTTCTCAGCCACCTACACGGACAGAGACTGTGTTACGTCCAAGGTCCCCTGCCTCTAACGAGGATGGCCCCAGGCAACCGCCAGGCCAAGGATAGAGAACTTGGAGGAGCAAATCCCAGAGACTCTGGAGGGAGACTGAAATCGGTTCAAAGCCTGGGTATGTCGTTTAGCATCTCTGTGCCCTTGGGTGAGTTTTAAACGCTTACAGGTCTCAGTGTCCTCATCCATAAAATGGGGTGATATCAGTGCCCCTGTCCCGGGAAGAGCCCGTGGCGGGATCATGATGCCGGCGCTTGGCACAGGGCTCTGGGAGGGCTGATGGCGGTCTCGCGGCCTGGCCCTCTGGAGGGAGGAGTGAGAGCAGATGGAAAGACAGAATTCCTTTTCGCGTTCTCTTGTCCGGCCAAGTATAAAAGAGTTGATGGATATTTTAAAGAGAAAGAACAAAACTAGATCCGTGAATCTGGCATCTGGTCATCTTTCTGTCTTTTTCAGTGTGTGTGTGTGTGTGTGTGTGTGTGTGTGTGTTCTTGTGTCTGTGTATGTTTATATGACTGTGTTTGTATGTTTGTGTGATTGTGTGTGTGTATAGCTGTATCTGTATGTTTATATGACTGTGTGTTTGCTTGTGTGTGTGATGGTATGTGTCTGTGTTCACGTGTGTGTGTGTGAGTGAGCGACTGTGTCTCTGGGGGGTGGGCAGGGTGCTGAGAGCTTGTCCTGGTTCAGGGTTTGTCCCAGAACCTTCTCCGTAGAGCCTTCTCAGCCATCAGGGTTGTCGTGAACTTAGTCAACAACATCTTGCTGATGTTCCTGGGCTGGACATGCCAGGACCTCTGGGGAGAGGCACGAACGTGCACCGAGTGTGGGTTCGGTGTCGGGCACACCCGGCGGGACGCGTTAGCAGCTTTCATCGTTGTCCTCGTCACCGCCCAGAGTCGCTGTCCCCGGATTCCACGCTTCTCGCCTTCCTTTCTCTGAACCACAGAAGCGCGGGGACCTGCCCCAGGAGAGAGGTTCCACGGGCAGGGGGCACTGGAAATGAGGGTGATGTCCGCCTTCCTGGGCCGTAGGTGTATTTTCTCTGGTGTGGCCAGGGCCAGGTTTGCCAGTGATGAATACTTCCTCAAGACGGGACGTCTTGTCGGATATCCAGAGGCGATAAAGCCCGCCTTCGACTGCGACACTAAGAGTGTCCCCGCAAGTTGTTAAATCCTGAAGTTTACCCATCTGTTCAGTGTATGTCTCTCTTTGAAGAATATTTAAGTGAGACGAAGCGTCTTGGGTAGGTGCAAATGCCTTTAGGTTTTCTTGGGGGCACCTGTTACCGCTGTGAGGTCAGAAGCAGACTCTGTCCCTTCTTCTTCAAAAACAAAACACAACAAAAAAACCAACAAAAAGCCCAAACCTATGAAAGGGAAGTGTTTCCCTTTGAGCCTCAGAGGATAGGTTTTGATCATAATGTGTTTTTCGCTTCTAAAGCGCTGCCCACTCATGGCAGAACACATTTGTCTTTATAGAGAAAGTCACTCCGTGTGTGTGCGCAGACCAGGTCAGGGGACTCATACATCATGCTGTACCTTCGTGGCCTTAATAAATTCCCAGGCAGAGACAAATCAAGTCCACTCTCACAGTCGCGCTCCATGCCTTCTTCCCAAATCTGACCCATCCTGAGCAAACTCTGAGCAAAAAACCAAAACAAAACAACCCCCCAAACCAAACATGCACGTGCACACACATACACACACACACACACACACACACACACACACAAACCTCAGGGCATTTGTGGAGAAGGCAGCTAGAGGTCTGTCCAGCGGCGGGCTAAGGAAACCCAGGAAGAAAAACGTCCTCACGAGGTTCTGCAGGGCACAGTGTGCTGGGAGGAAGGGACATGGCACAGAAGCTCCCTGGGTGCCGGGAGGACTGGTCGTTCCAGCCTGTCCTCAGGCAGGGAGGCTCCGTGGGCAGAGCCTCGCAGGGGAGTGAAACCTCAGTTGGTCCCCCTGTGAAGGGGAGGCCATTGTTTCGGAGTCACGCCCTGCCTCGCCGAAGAAAGCACCCGTTTTGTGGGGCCGATACGCACGTGTGACATGCAGTGACCGAGGTTGTTCATTACACGTTAACACAGAGACGAAAAGTTGCGCTCGTTCTGCTGGGGCTCGTGGTGTCTCTGCGGCACCCAGACGCTATCTCCAGACGCTGAACGTCAAACCATCTGTCAGACTCGGACCCTGCCCCGCAGGGCCCGCCCAAGGGACTAAAGCCAGGCAGAGCAGGGCGGGAGGGAAGGCGGCTCAGAATCGGGGACCTCTGGCCTTCGTGCTTGCCAGAGCTCATGACCTTCTCTGAGCTTCAGTGTTCCCCCTTGTAAGAATGAGACAGAAATGTTGACCTCCGAGTTTTCTCTTCATACCAAAGGCACAGCATCATTCATTCACTCAACGAATATTTATCGAGTGCCTCCTGACGTCTCAGGCGCTGTTCTAAGGTCCTCGCTGCTGCGGCGAGCCGGACAGAAGGTTCCTCACCCTCACGGAGCTTCCGCTCTCAGTGCAGGAGACGTTGAGTCTGGGATGATGATGAATCATAGAATATGAAAGAAGCAGGAAGAGGGGTAGGAAGCGTCAGAGGTGGGATGGAGACGGTTGTGTCAATCTAGACGAGAGACAGTGGCGGCCGGGGACCAGGGTGGTTGCCATGGAGTCGGGGGAGGAGGTCGGATTCTGATCTATTTTGACGGTGGGTTTACCAAGGTTTGCTGACGGCTGGGTATGGAGTATAAAGGCTGGGCCACCTGGGTGGCTCCGTCGCTTCAGCCTCTAACTCTTGATCTCAGCTCAGGTCTTGATCTCAGGGTGGTGAGTTCAAGCCCCCATGTTGGGCTTCACGTTGGGTGTGGAGCCTGCTGAGTAGTAGAGAGAGAGAGAGAGAGAGAGAGGAGTCCAGGATGACCTCAAGATTTTTGACCGGATCCACCGGAGGAATAGAGACTCATCTAGAGAGGGAAATCCCAGGGACTCAGCGCTGAACGTAATTCTGAGACGCTTATTTGATGCCACGTGGAGATTTTGAATAGGCCATTGGGTAATCAGGTCTGGAGTTCAGGGAGGGAATGAGGTTTTCAAGGTAAAATATTATAGGTGGGTGTGGCACAAGTGGGTGTTAAATACGTTTTTAAGTCTTGGTAATTTTCTTCTTGTGAGATGGTTTCCGAGGCGACTGTGGTGAGTAGAATGGTCTTTACCCAGTCTTGGCCAACGGTAACGTCTTGCAAACAGACCCTGTGATATCACAACCAGGACGTTGACGCTGATGGTCCATGGACAGAAAATCTCCCACTGTGGTGAATGTGTGTGAATTTAATCCACTCGGTGCCCCCAAACACTACATAAAATAAGCTACAGGACTTCAGAGGAAGGCACACCCACATCCTGGGGTGGGGAGGGTATGACGGGCCAGAGAAGGCTCCCTACAGATGAAGGCACTTGAGTTGGGCCTTTGGGACGGGAGGGACTGGGGTCTGCGACAGAAAGGTCGGTCCTGGGATGGAAGTGTGGTGTGTGCTGGGCCTTTGAGGCTGTCTGGCTTGCTGGGTGTGGAGAGTGCCATGGGGGGCGTCGGGAAGCAGGGCTGAAAGGCTGGGGCGTCGGTGAGCCGAGCCGGTGAATGGAGGAGCTTGGAGGAGGGGCCGCCTGGCCTCCAGGGAGACAGGTCCAGTCCCTGAGTCTGAGCGGACTGGAGCGGAAGGAACCTTCTGGGAGGCCAGAGAGGAGAGCTTCCTGATGACCAGGATGAAAGGGAAGCGGGGCCCTTGTGGTCAAAGGGAAGGAAAGGGACATCCCGGGGACGACTCTGTTGGATGTGTTGGGTGCTTACGGGTGCAGGCTCGGGGCCCCACTGTGTGCCCTGCCTCCGTCTCATTCAGCTCCCACCACTGCTTGGCCAGGCCCTTGCTGTTTTCATCCTCAATTCCAGATGAGGACACTGAGGCACAGAGAGGTTAAGTCACTGCCTCAAGGTTGCAGAGCTAATGAGAAGCCAGGTTGAATGCGAGGCTGCCTGACCCCCAAGACCTCAGAACTAACCTCGAGTGGTTCAGGCTCTCGCCATCATCTTATTCAGACGAGAGGCTTGTTTTTAAGGGGAAAAGCTGGTGCATAGAGAAGCAGAAAACGGAGTATGTTCAGATGGGATCAGTGACTTTCTGGTGTGGGGGCGCCTGGGGGCTCAGCGGGTTAAAGCCTCTGCCTTCGGCTCAGGTCATGATTTCAGGGTCCTGGGATCGAGCCCCGCATCGGGCTCTCTGCTCAGCGGGGAGCCTGCTTCCTCCTCTCTCTCTGCCTGCCTCTCTGCCTACTTGTGATCTCGGTCTGTCAAATAAATAAATAAAATCTTAAAAAAATTTTTTTTTTAATTTAAATTCAACTTAGTTAACCTACAACGTGTTATGAGTTTCAGGGGTGGAATTTAGTGATTCATCAGTTGCACATAACCCAGGGCTCATTCCATCCCGTGCCCTCCTAAATGCCCGTCCCCCAGTTAGCCCGTCCGCTCACCCACCTCCCCTCCAGCAACCCTCAGTTTGTTCCCTGTAGTTGAGAGTCTCTTGTGGTTGGCCTCCCTCTCTGTTTTCATCTTATGTTATTTTTCCTTTCCTTCCCCTGTGCTCATGTGTTGTGTTTCTTACAGTCTACGTATGAGTGAAATCATCCGATAGTGTCTTTCTCCGACTGACTTATTTCGCTCAGCATAATATACTCTAGTTCCATCCCTGTTGTTGCAAATGGCAAGATTTCATTCTTTTTGATGGCTGCATAGTATTCCTCATGTGTGTCTATACTATGTGTATATACACACCATATATATGTATAGTTCATCTGCCAGTGGACATCTGGGCTCTTTCCATACAGAATTTTTTAGTTAAATTTGAGCAACAAGTGTGCGAGAGTGGGGTAGAGTATGAGAAGGACTGGAGGGACTCGGCGCAGACGCTGTAGGAGATTGTGGAGCGGAGTCTACGGAAGTTAAAGGAAGGATCTTAGCAGGACCAGCAAGGTTTGTTGAAGGTCTTATTTGTTGTCGAAAATCCTGTGGATGGCTCTGACGGCCATGGGGCGGGATGGGTTCCCTTTGGGCGGGTTCTGCCCCTTCCAGTGATGAAGCATGTGCCTTTGGCCAAGGCTTCTGACTTCTTGGCCTGACGAAGGAGGTGGCAGTGCTTGGGCAGCCTCTCAGCAGCGTGAGGAGGATGCTTGCGTGGGACGGGCGTGGGCCAATGTCTGGTGCTTTGCTCAGGAAGATGGCGCCTCTAGCTCGCAGCTGGCGTCCTGGGGCTGGGGAGGCCATTGGATTTCCGGCAGCCGTGACACTGAGCCTTGCGGTGGTGGCCTGAGCCTGTCCCCGCTCAGGGGGAGGCGTGGGGCAAGATGATGAATCTGAGTGTCCGTGTCGTAGGCTCTTCAGCCACTTTTTAGCACCAGCCTCGTGGTTTTCCAATATTTCCTTAATGAAGGAATCTGTGATCTACCCCTGCTTGTGTGATTTTTTTTTTCATTATTGGGCCCAGCTTCCCTTTTATGTTCTTGATTAAAAACGTTTTATTTTTACCTTTCTCTTCTATTTTAAAACACCCTAAAACTTAAAACATCCTCTTGAAAAGGCTTCCCACAGCCACAAAACTATAATCGAGTACAGATTAGCCTGATTTTCAGACTGTGACCGAGATGATGTTTTTGAAGAAAAAAACCCAAAAAACAAAAAACTGAGATTAGAATTTAACAGGTGTGGTGGTCGCTGAATAACGTGTCCCTCCCCCCACCCCCCCAATAGGTCCAGGCCCTCCTTCCTGGCACCTAGGAACACGTCACTTTACAGGACAAAAGTTGCAATGCTGACGGGACTGTTTTGAGTCATTGGAGATGAGATTATTCGGGTTATCCTGGTGGCGACCCTGTAATCCTTATTCAAGGGACGCAGGAGGGGGAGGGTCCGAAAGCCCTGAAAACGGAGATTGGACCGGAAGGTGCTGCGGCTTGGAAGGCGGGGGAGGGGCCACATACTAAAGGACGGGGCAGCCCCTGGAAGCTGGAAAAGCAGAGAGGTAGATCCCCCCCAGGGCCTCCAGGAGGAAGGCAGCCTGACGGAAGGACTTGCGGCGTCTGGAACAATCCGGGAACACATTTGTGTTAGTGGTCGTTTGTTATCGCCGCTGTCGGAAGCCGACCCAGAGTTCTGCCGGAGGACAGACTCGCCACCTCGGTAGAAAGGGCACAAAAGCCATAATTTCTCTTTCATGAGGAGATGTCCTGTTGCAACCCGAGCCGGCTCCGGGACTCATAATCCACACCGCGTGTTCATCAGACACCTTCTAGCCTCGGCCCGGCCGTCTGCGCGGGGGCGGGGACAGGGAGAGGACAGCCCCTCGGTACGCCCTGGGCACTGTCTGTCACTATCTAGAATTTCCAGGACGGGGAATGGGGACACTTGGCCTGACGATGAGGGGGAGGAATCAGACGGTCCCGGACAGACCAATAAGGTGACCAAAGGGCCACAGTCTTACTTCATGTCTTTTTTCCTTCTGGTCATTTTCAGGCATTTAACATCCTTTTGTTGTTACTTTCTTATCCAAACATGCTCAGAAGAACCGGGTCACGGTCTCGGACATCCTGCACGAATTCATGACTTCGTGGCCATGGGCTTGCCGAGTCCCTGAATGTTGGCCTGGGGAGTGACCCGGAGGGAACTGGAGGCCGTCGCTCCTCCGTGTGCTGGACGGTCCCCGAGCTCACACAGGGACATGGCCTGCACACTTGGGTCTGTCCAGAGAGGTTCCCTGTGACCTCTCCTCGCTCCCCGGTGTCAGCAATTTCAGGCCGTTCCCGGGTTTGAAACGGGAGCTTTTGTCCTCCAGTGCAGATGGGAGCCTCGGGTCACCCGAGGAGGGAGCGTGGCGTTCACGATCCAGAGGTCCTGCTGCCTCCAGACCCAGCAGGAGCGGACCCAGGAGGACCTCACCGCACCGAGAAGGTAGAGAAGGTAATCCGGTCGGTTAGCAGGAAACTGAGATCGGGGAAGGTGGCGCGGCCCTGTGGGGAGGAGACACAGAAGGGGAGTCTAGAAACATCTTATGCCTGAGTTGTGTTTTGTAGTGACATTTTCTCAATTAAAAACTGTGGAGGAGGCATAATGATGTAAGCTTTCCTCCGAGGACGGGGAGACTGTGGGCAGCCGCACTCCTTGGCCGTTCGCTGCTGGTGGGACAGAACGAGATGTCGCGGCGGGGGCTCCGGGAGCTCGGGGCGCGCTCCCCGCCCAGAGCAGGACGGAGCTTTGGCGTGTGGCGAGGAGCCTGTGGGTCAGTCCTGGGCCTGGAGTCGGGAACTCGACTGGCTGGCGAGGATCCCAGCTTTGCCCTGGCGACTTCTGCTCTGATTCCCATTTCTCAAACCGTGCGGCCGTCGTGTCCTGGGCACCGTGTAGGGTGTGGGCGACGCGCCCAGTGACGGGGGCCGCGGGGAGTGTCCCTTCCATGGTGTGGTGGGGCTACCTGAAACGGGGCACGCACAGACCACAGGGAGTGGAGGAAACAGTCCCCCCACGTGGCATCTCCCGAGGGTGTCGGGCTGCCGGTCTCGCTCCCCTGCGGCTCCTTCCTCCGGGAGAGCACGTCGCAGACGGTGTTCTGGGGTGAGGGAGGTGAGAGTGGTGCCAGCCCGTGTCCCGGCTCCCTCATGCGGAGGCAGGATGCCGGCTGACGTCCCCTCTCGGGCCCCCATCCCGTGAGCAGGGTACAGGCGTGGGTTGCAGGAGCCGGAGGGCCAGGTGAGAGCCAGAGGGTCTGGCAGACTTTCGTGAGTTTGGGTTTTCTCTCTCCTGAAAGCAAGTCCTCGGTTTCGTACGTCCCGGCCGCATAGGGGGTCGAGAAAAGCAGTGATCAGTCTCCGTCACTCCCTCATGTAGAGAAGCCGCCTTTCCCCACCTCCAAGCCGCTTACGAACATCTTTTCTCTGCCTGGGCTGCCCTTTCTGCTCATTCTTTGTCTGCGGGATGCCCCCGTCGCTCCTGTCCCCCAGGGGCACCTCCTCCGTGGAACCGCTAACCCCGCCAGCCCAGCTATGCAGAATTCATTCCTCGCACCCCGACCCCGTTTATACCGTAATAACACGCGGTAGATTCCTTTCCTCCACTTGGGTAGGTCCCAGCTCCTCCGCTCAGATGTACCCTGGGGGCCAGGCACACGTGTATTTTTGAATCCCTGGTAGTGTTTACAGCGAGCCTCGCGCATTGCAGACCGCTAACAGATATTTGTGGACGCGTTGAATTGAAATAATGGAAAGCAGTCCCGGAATTCTGAAGTAATCAGACTTCAGGGATCTCTACCCTCTCATTTTACTGGACTCCACTAGCGACTTACGGAGTGTCTACTCCCTGCTAGGCACCGGGAAGACGCTGATGAAAAAGCCAAGGGCTCGTGATTAAGATGACAAGATTTTTTCAGAAAAGTAGCTTTGGGTTCTCGTCTGGCGTTCCATCTGGGTTCGGATCTTCCCAAGGTCGGTGCGTGGCACACAGAGGTAGAAGAGCCGCCACTCGCGGGACGCTTCGGCTCGCCGGTGAAGGCTGGGGGAGGAAACAGAGTGTGTTGGTTAATCTAGAAATATGTCCACTCATGCTTATTCAGTAGAAAGCATCTCTGGGCCTTAGTACAGAGTTCTCTTACGCGGAGTGAGTGCTTTTCCTTGTACCACAGCGCCGTGGCCCCCGTGTTGTCCGCATACAGATCTGCTCAGTTCATCCAGGAGTCCTGCCGGCTGAGCGGGAGCAGGGACCTTGCCCAAGGACACGCATTGTAGCCAGGAGAAGCAGAGCGCCGGTGGGGAGCCGGAGGGGGCGGGGTCCTGCCTTCCCGTGACGTTGGCTGGCCCCCTGCGTCCGTCTGTCCTGCATCGTCCTGCACCTCCTGGGCACAGGTGAGGTCGGCTCCGTCCGTGCTGAGTGCTGAAGGTGCAGTGATTTAAAAACAAGTGCACACTAGTCAGTTGGGGATAGGAAAAAAAAATCAAGTTTTACTTCCCTTTCTCTGATTTACTGGTAAGGTTCAGACCGTTGCGGAAAATTGGGTTTGGGGGGTATCTGTGGATTTCTAATGTCTTTACTAAACCTTAGTATCATCTTTCTTTTCTTTCTTTTTTTTTAAGATTTTAGTTATTTATTTGACAGACAGAGATCACAAGCAGGCAGAGAGGCAGACAGAGAGAGAGGGGGAAGCAGGCTCCCTGCCGAGCAGAGGGCCCCATGCGGGGCTCGATCCCAGGACCCTGAGATCATGACCTGAGCCAATGGTAGAGGCTTAACCCACGGAGCCACCCAGGCGCCCCTATCATTTTTCTGATAATAATCGAGAGCCAGTTGGTTTTTAGATTTCAAATGCGTTTATCCAGACCTTCTAGAAGTCTCTGAATGTATGATAGTTTAATTTCTTTGAATTGTTTACAAATAGATGAAACCTGACACTTCCGCTGGGGTGGATTTTATTTCCTCAACAGTGTGTAAAAAATCAAGAATTTTCCCTCTTATTCTCCAAGGTTAAACATACATTTAAGACCTTAAACTCACACGTAGCATTACCGCGTGAGGCAGCCCGTCTTTCCGGGTGTGCAGCAGCAGGGCTGCAACAGAGACTCATATGGGTCTGCGCACAGCCTGTTCCTGGCACAGTGACTCACCGTAGCCGGAATGCGGAAATGACCCAGGGGTCCATCCAAAGAACATGCGATGGAATATTATTTGGCCTTAAAAAGGAAGGAAATTCTAACGCACGCTACAGTGTGGACAGGCCTTGAAGACGTGAGCCCAGATGGGGTAAGGCGGTCACAGAAGCACAAGTATAGTGTGAGTCCCCCTGGATGAGGACATCTCGGGTTGTCAGAGTCGCAGAGACTGAAGTAGAATCGTTGCCTGGGGTCGAGGGGAGGGGGACGGGGTGGTTTTGTTTCATGAGTGAAGAATTGTGGTTTGATCACAAAAGCGTTCTTGAGGTAGATGGCGGTGGAGGTTGCGCGATGCTGGGGACGTGTCGGTCACCGGACTGTACAGTTAACAGCAGCTAAAACGGCATCTGAGAAACGCAGATCAAAACCACAGTGAGCAGCCCCTGGCCCCCGGCCGGAGGCTAAAAGCAAAAACTCCAGAGACAGTAAGCCGTGCGGAGAGAAGGGAAGGTCTGCGCGCCGGTGGTGGGAGAGCGAACTGGGGCGACCACCGTGGCCCACAGGGTGGAGGATCCTCAACAAGTCGAACGTGGAAACCCCACGTGAGCCCGCGGGTCCGCTGCCGGGCGCTTCCACGAGACGCACAGACGCGAGTTCGAGTCGGTAACACGCGCCCTTGTGCTTACCGCATCGCTGCTCACGACGGCCGAGTTAGGGAAGCGGCCGGTGTCCATCAGGTGCTGAGCGGATGAAGGCGATGCGGTACACACACACCGCAGAATGGGACACTCGGCCATGAACGAGGATGAAATCTTGCCACTTGCGACGATGCGGGTAGACGTAGAGGGAGGAATGCTAAGTGCGGTCAGTCCGAGGAAGACGACCCCGCGGGATCTCGCTCATATGTGGAACTTAAGAAACAAAACAGATGAGCCAAGGAAAAAGAGACGGATAAGAAAACAGACTCTTCAGTGGACAAAGGGATGGTTGCGCGGGGGAGGTTGGGGAAGGTGTGGGGGACACAGGTGAAGGAGATTAAAATACGTTCATCATGACGAGCGCCGGGTTACGCAGGGGATTGTCCGTCTCCATCCCGTTCCGTCCCTGTATTGTACACCTGAAGCTGGTGTGTGTCTGTTTATCGTTAGAGAGAGAGGGAGAGGGAACAGGGGAGGGACAGAGGGTCAGGGAGGGACACCAAGACCTGCACTGAGTGTGAGGCGGACACGGGGCCCGATCTCACAGCCCCGAGACCATGCGTGACGTGGGCCGCGACCAAGAGTCAGATGCTTACCCGACTGAGCCGTCCCGGCGCCCTGCACCTGAGATGAAATCACACTGGATGGTAACGGTGCTGGAATTAATATAAAAAATGGTTAAAATGGCCTAAAAAAAAGGGAAGAAAAAAGAAAGAAAAGTTTTTTTTTTTTTTTTAAGATTTTATTTATTTACTTGAGAGAGAGACAGTGAGAGAGAGCATGAGCGAGGAGAAGGTCAGAGGCAGAAGCAGACTCCCCATGGAGCTGGGAGCCTGATGTGGGACTCGATCCTGGGACTCCGGGATCATGACCTGAGCCGAAGGCAGTCGTCCAACCAACTGAGCCTCCCAGGCGTCCCGAAAGAATAGGTTTAACTCCATAACCTGCCATCACAGGGGTCTGTGCTTTTCAGACAGCAGGTGCCACCTTTGTAGACAGGGGTATGTCTGTGTCACCAGGGACACGAGAGTGTGGTGTGTCACGTGTACTGGAACACTTGTGCCCGTGGGTGAGGGAGGAACAGAATGGTGCTGTTGCCTTTCTTGAAACAAACAAACAAAAAACCAGCAAACAACTGTTTGCTGGTCCCACGGACAGGTGGGAAAATCATTGCTACCCCTTTCTTGTGGGCTCGTGTCACGCGCGATCTGGTGCCGGGTCCTCACCTGTGGCGTGGGCCGGTGCCCCGCAGTGGGCAAGGCTGGTCGTGAAGGAGTGTGAGTCACGGCCCTGCTTGAACCGAAACGTTCTGGTTCGGCAAGTCTTACCTGAGAATCTACCAGGTGCCGGACGGTAGAGTGCGTGCCAGGTCTGAGCTGAAGGGTGAAGAGAGAGTTTAACCCCGTTTCAGTGCATCGAGAGGAGTAGCTGTAGACGGTAGACGGTGTGGATCAGGGGTGTCCCTGCAGCAGGAGCGGGCAGGCGTGAGGCTAGGAAGGGGGGTTCGATCTTCCTGAGGAGGCTGCTGGGAGCACCGTCTCCGGGAAGGATCCGTTGACTGGGCTGGCATTTAGAGGACCGACACTCGTCCGGTGAAAGCAGATAGGAGTGCGTCGTCCCAGGCTGAGGGAGCAGCAGGGCCAGGACTCCCGGGCACGATGCCGCTGATGGCACGGGTCACCCTGTGGGACTGAGCGACCCTGCGCTTGGTCGTTCTTTCTCTAGGAAAGCTGCGTTTGCTCCAGGAGGGACCAGCTCTCTTTCTCGGATGCCGTCTTGAGGTCCTGATGACTTCCTCAGGAGTATCATCCCTGGCGACAAACCTCTTGCTCTGGAGAGTAGGTTGCAGCGTCTGCTGATGGCTGTTCTAGGTCCGATCGGGTCGACCAGCTGGCTGACCAAATTAGCCCTCCCCTTCGCCTCGTGATGCGGCGACCGGGTTGATGTGTGTTCCTTGACCTGCAGGAGAAGGTTCTCCCAAGTGTTTGGAGCAGTGGCAGCACTCGTAGGTCTGGGAGGACCCCCGCGCTCGCTGGAGAGTCTGCAGAAAACATCAGCGTTGTGTCATTACAGGTAGAGCTTTCGGGGAGGGTCCTCTCCGACACGGGTTGGTTACTTATGCAGCAAAATGAGCTCATGGCAAGCGGGTCACTCGTATTGAAACCTGCAACTTGATTTCAGTGCTGGAGTGACCCTCAGCAGGGCTTAGATTTTCAGTAGACGCCGAGTCCCGGCTCCTTTGTTCCGAATTTACATTTTCTCTACCTGTCCTGATCCACTGTTCCCAAGGCTAGCCTGCGATTGGTAGGAGAGGCATTTTGAGGTTGGTTCTGCCGGTTTTAGTAAAGGGGTTGGTGGTGTTCCAGGCAGCACATGCCATCTGCTGCAAACCCCACTGATGCTGAGGGCCCCGTTTGTGTTAGCTGGTGGGCGACGGGTGCGCTGAATCATCCCACAAACCCTGCTTGTGGTTCCCCGCTGAGCCAAATGACCCACAAGCCTGCTTAGCTCGGGGATTTAGAAAATTAACACCTTCGCAAAGTGATACTTTGGAGAGTTTAGAATGATTTTTCTGTCTTCATGTAAAATATGGTAGTACATTAAAATTTTATTTCATGTGGATTTTACGACTGGGCAGGATTACTACTCGCAGGGAACGACAGAAATCAGAGACTATCATTCCGGCGCTCGGGGTGTGCCCAGGAGCTGAGACAGCAGAGCCCCGTAGAGCACCCGAGCAGGATGCACCGGGAGCTGCGGCAGAAATCACGGTGTGTCCGTCTTACTTGAAAGACAGGCAGGGAAGGCGCCGGTTGACGTGAACTTGCACATGAATATCGATTGTCCGTGTAGGTCCGGGGTCTGGGGCCTCTCAGTGTTGCTTGTCTAGTTTATAGGGATAGCTGTGATGGGTTCTGTCTCATTAAAGTCTTTTTTCCTATTTCACCACCAATCCCATGACTTCCTGTGGAACGGGTGCCGGCAGCTTAAGTGTCTCGCTACTCATTCTTGAAGAAGCGTGTTTCCCTACATGCAGCGGGCTCTAGTTAATGTTAATGAGGCAAAGAAGAGGAATTGAAATATTGGAGCTCAATTTCGACGTGTCTTCATACCCAACATACTTATTCCTGAGCGACAACTGTTGTGTTTCCCAAAGCCGACACACACAGACCCCAAACAGCCAGCCCTCACCCGGAGCCCTGGTGAGCCCACCTGTCTTCCACAGGGCACCCTTCTCCGGTGGGTCCTTCCCCTCACAGGCTCCTGGGAGGCGCCTCTGCTCTTGGAGTGCTTCGCGGTGCTACAGTAGCTCATGCGTTTCCCTGGCAGACGTCTTCTCTCTCTTGTGTTTACTGCCAGCCGTGCCAGGCAGAGAGGGCCATGACTTTGCAAGCTCTCCCGTTTGTCCTGTTGGCATTTCTTGGGGACCGCTTGGTGCATGGTTTCCATCCCCGGGGGGCTGCAATCTCTCCTTTCGTACAGATCGTCATGAGTGGCCAGGGGACCTCCAGTTTGCAGGTGGGTGCCTAAGGAAGGGTCTCTCCTTTTCTTGCCTTGGCATTGGGCATTTCAGGGAGCTTCTAGGAGATGGGGGTTCCAGCCAAGGGCCTGATGGCTCTCGAGTGAGGCCAAGCCACCCTTGAGCCAGCTCCAAGCACCCATCATGGCCTCACATGCTCGGCTGCCCCCAGGGGCTTCTCCAGCCCTTCTCCCCGTGGGGATCCGGGCCCTGTCCTGGTGGTTCTTCTCTCTGCTGTGCCTGCTGGTCTCCCGGTGACCACAGTTCCTGCCTCGGCCACCGGGTCTGCTGCTCTCTCTGGTCCTGTTCTCAGCGGCAGGTGCAGACTGCCTCTCAGGCCCTGGGCTGTCCCTGGTCTCCCTTACCCGGGATAAGGGTCGCCGACCGCAGCTCCGGGCTGGCAGATGTTTGCCGGAGGTTGTGGCAGGGCGCTTCTCAATGTCCCGACCCTAGTCAGTCTCCTCTTACCGGCGTGGTAAGAATCCCCAGCGGGTCGAGCTTCATCTGTCTGCGCGGCAGCTAAATTGCATAGAGCCCCGGGTGCAGCGGGCGTCATAGGGCGTGAACCTGCTCCTTCAGGGTAGAGCGTGAACCCTGCCTGCGGGATGCTGCGAGTCACTACCGGTCATGGGGCCTTTCCCGTGTGGCTGCTCGCTGGTACCTAGCTGAAAACCGGTGACCCCCCACTCTCCCCGCTTCTCTTCCCCTCTCTCCTCCGGAGCACAGTTGGCTCTGGGACCTGTGGTTCTGCTCGTGGGGCTAATCAGATCTAGGCAGGGGGCTGGCGTGACCCACTGTTATGCAGGAGGAAAACAAAGTGGACCCCGAACTCCCAGGGAGTTAAACAAGACTTAGTTTCTTGCATCTTTGCCCCTATTTCGATGGGCTGGTTTCCTTACTGCTTTCCTGGTTTATTCAGAATATTGGAATCTCTGGGGAGGGGGCAGATGGGGGCCGGGCGTTGAGGGTGTTTGACGGAAGGAGCACTGGGTGTTCTGTGTGACTGACGAACCACTAAATTCTACCCCTGAAACTAATAATACTCTGCATGTTAACCAAATAGAATGTAAATTTAAAAATTAAAATATGGGAACCGCTGTATGGCGTGTCCCTGCAGAACTTCCCTGGGGAGAGACCACCCCATTTCGTTGGTTTCTTCTCTCGTCGATTCGGATGGCGGACGAGCTCGATGGGTAAGTCTGACGCTGGGTATTTTGACTCTGGGCGTTTTGTCTGTCCCCTTCAGGCCCTATAAGCCAATCCGCTGTTCATTAAGCACTTAATAGTAACACTGAAACTTAACGAGCCCTTAGGTTTTGGGATAAGTGTCGCGTGCATAACAAGCCTTCCGAGTTGGTCCGACTCCTCTCTTTTTAAAGATTAGGTGATTTTTCTGCGATGTCATGGCTGCTTAGAGCTGGGGCCAGGACGCAGAAGCAGGTCTTTCGCACTCCAGGGCTGTCTTCCTCGGGACGCTGTCCTGCCTCGGAGCTGCTTATTCTGCTGCAGGTGCCACGGGAGCAGGTGTGTGAGTGGGGGGAGGGCGTCAGCCGGGCTCGGAGGCAGAGCTGGTGCTCATGGGCTCTTCTGGGACTGTACAAGTCGGGCAGACGAGGCACGGCCTTGATGGGCAGGTTTTGCGACACTGTGAGACAAGATGAGGAAGATCCTGGGGAAGTCCAAGGTCCTGGAGAACTGGAGAATTTCCCGCACATTTAGAAACGTGCCACGTCTCCTGGGTGGGCCCTGAGCACTTTTTTTTTTTCCCCTTTAAAGAGTTTATGTATTTATTTGAGAGAGAGAGAGAGGGAGCGCGTGCGTGAGTGGGAGAAGCAGGCTCCCCGCTGAGCAGGGAGCCCGACACGTGGCTCCATCCCAGGACCCCGGGATCATGCCCTGAGCCGCAGGCAGATGCTTGACTGACCGAGCCCCCCAGGTGCCCCAGGCCCTTTGATCGTCTAGTTCATGAGGTCTGCTTCGGCATCCTTCCCTACTCTACAGCACGGGTGGTGGGACTCCTTCTGGAGGGCCCGGGAAGGGTTTTGTTTGCAAGCCTGTCTGTACGGGTGTTAAATAATTTTTACACCCTGGAAATAGTTCTTCAGGAGTTGCCCTCACAGTGGATTTCCTGGGAGCACATTATTTTTAAAATGCACTAAAGGAGCTCGGTATTGAAAGAGGTTCTGTAAAGCACGGTCACGCTCCCGGCGGGTCTGTTCTCTAAGTTTTTATGTATCGTGTTTCTTTTAAAGCAAGTCTTCACCCTCATGTTGGGAGATGCTGAAGTAGAGCTTCTCTGTTCCTCCTCTTCGTGGGGTTCTCGCTGAGATCCGGGAGCTGGGGTGCGTGCAGGCTTCAGTTAGAGGTGGTCCCCTCCCTGAGAGCTTGGGAGGACCAGACAAGCAGACTTTAACGAGGGGAACCACAGTCCAGGATTCGTGACAAGGTCACCCTGGCAGATCGGCCTCAGGTCCTCAGGTGTGTTGGGATGTGGGGGGTGCATGGCTGCCTGGAGACACCCAGGAAGGGGCTCATCTGGGCTGGGCTCTCGGGGAAGTTACTTTTCTTCCCTCCTCGCTCCCAAAGCAGAGCGCTCTCAGGTTTTCCCTACTCTCCGCGAGGCTCTGCCGGCCTCTCTCTGTTTGTGGGAAGAGCTTGAGGCTACCCAAGGTGAGCTCTTGTCAACCTTGCCTTTTGCCTGTGAATATCCCCTGTCCCTTTCTATCAACTTGCTCTCACTCTGCACTTCCAACTCTTGAAAGGAAATGACTTTGTTAAAACATGCCCTCCTCTCCCCTCAAACCCTGGATTCTCCAGCCCTTCCCCCCCAACCTTAATCAACCATTTACCCCCGGCACTCCCCCACACACTCAAGTGCTTTCAGGAGCCCTTGACTCTAAGAAATGCTCTTTTCCCACCCCCCTCTGATCTCGGTTGAAGCTACCGTTGCTGCCCTCTCCTTAAGCTCTCCATGTTGGTTCTAGGATGGCTCTGTTCCTTCTGTTATTCTCCTGTTCACCGTTTGCAGTCTGATTCTGCTGTTACCGTGGTGTGGAGTCAGACCCCAGAGGGCCACAGCTGGCTTCTTTAAGACCCCCTTCTCCTTCAGCTGGTCCTCTGTCTTCTGACTTGCTTCTTGTCCTTCTTCCCACCCCTAATTGTGTCTGTTACTCAAGCTGTCTCCTGCACACTCTTCCCTCCTGTGCTGGTGCTTCGGGCTTTCGCCGTGGCACTCAGGTGTCCCCACGTGGGATCCTTATTGCCAGTTGCACTCCTAGACTTTGGACTCAAGCTTTCCATGCCTCGCTTGATGCTTTCACTGAGCTTCTGTGTCCCCACCTTTGCTTGGCACCCCTGCCCCTCCTGGTGCAGCCAGCTCCTATAACCCTCCTGGATGGCATCCCCGGGCACCTGTGTGCAGTCTCACTGTCCTGCTTGGGTCTTCTCCATTGGTCCCAACCTTCAGGCGATTGCTAAATTCCGTAGGATTTATCCACCCATTATCCCAGCACACAGCAGCCCCTTCTCATGCCCCCCCGCCCAGCCTGCCTTCTCTTGCATTCACTGCCCTGTTCCACAAGAATAGGGCCTTTCTTTGGGAAAACATCTCTAGCATTTCTTTTCCCATTTTTAATCAGTTTTTTTTTTTTTTTTTGGTGTTGAGTTATATACCTTCTTTATATATGTTGGATATTAACCTCTTATCGGTGAGAGGAAGGATGAAATAGATAAAGGGGGTTAGGAGTGCACTTACCTCAACGAGCACTGAGAAATGTATAGAATTGTTGGATCATGGTATTGTGCACCTGTAACTAATGTAACACTATGTTATGTAAAACAAAAACAGCAACAAAACAATAGCATCCTGCCAGGCCCCCTGCTGCCTCCCTGTTGCTACTCCTGCACACCTTACACACGCCAAGTGTCAGCATCCGAAAAACGTAGCTCCGATTTATCACTCTTCCCCTTAGATCTACTCTGACCCTGGTGGCCAAGGCTCTTGGCAGTAGCGGTGCCTGTGTCCCTTCCTTACCACTGCTTACCGCTGCAACCCATTACTACAGACGTAATGGCCTAGAATCATATCACGATATTATCTTGCAATCCTAGAAGTCAGAAATCTGCAATGGATTTTACTAGGCTGACGTGGTTGTTACCAGGCTAAAGTTAAGGTGTCAAGAGGCCCGTGTTTTTTCTGGAGATGCTGGGAGAGAACAGTTTCCTCACCTTTCCCTGCTTCCAGGGGCTGTGTGCTCTCCTGGGCTCATGGCCCCTTCCTTTATCCTCAAAGCCAGCAGCGTAGAACCTTCCACACTTTCTCTCCCTCCAACTCTCCTCCCTCCCTCTTCTATCTTTTAAGAGCCTGTGATCACATTTGCCCACTGGGATGATGCAGGATAATGTCCCCCACCTTGAGCTGCTGATGAAATCACACCTGGACCATCCTTGTGCTCTGTGAGCCGACGTTCTCAGAGGTTCTGGGGCTCGGGATGGGAGCTTTCTTGGGGAGATACTTTTCCACCATCCGCAGCCCCCAGGCTCTCTTCCACGTTATTTTTTCTTTTTCCGCAATTGTATCTTTCATGCTGGACAAATGATAAGACCATAAAAAAACCATAAAATAAGACCAAAAAATTAGACCATAAATTCCCGCCCTTGTGGAATCCACACACTGTGCCAAGGAACAGAGCCTCATCTAAACCGCATGGCGCCTGGGGCCCCTGGATGGCTCGGTCGGTGGCGCACAGGACTCTTGATCTCGGGGTTACAAGTTTGAGCGCCATGTTGGGTGTAGAGATCACTTATAAAAAAATCTTTAAAAAACCATGCAACTGTTGTCTAATACAGTAGTTACTTTCTCAGTTTATAGAGGAGGAAACTGAGTTTCAGAGTCATTTGCTCAAGGCCACCCACTCATGGAGAGTGGAGTTTCTAAGAAAGAGTCTGATGGAGATAAAATTTACATACTATAAAATTCACCTGTTTTAGATATATAGCCCAGTGGTTTTTCATAAATATATAGAAGTCTGCATGCATTCCCACAATCCGGTTTTGGATAATACCTGTCACCCCAAAATGATGTCTAGAGGAGCTCACGTTCAGTGGGGAAGTCGGACATTTAAACGAATTGTTGCGTCACAGAATGGATGGGGAGGGGAAGCGTCCTAGTTCCTAGAAGCACTACTTTGCTGCAGTCTAATCAGATGAGATAAATACCCAGTGGGACCACAGACATTCAGGGACATGGGCCCGGCCCCGCAGACAGGGCTGTGTTGACCAAAGGTCTTGTGACAAGGGAGGGCCGAGCTGCACAGGGAGGCACTCGCTACACGGATTGTTGCCAACAATCCCTGGTTCTGGTTTGCCATGAACATGAACTCTGACGTTGGAGGGTTCAGCAGAAATGTCACCAGGGGTCACAGACAGAAAAGCCCCCCTAGACAGGTCATGAGTGGGTCCCGGATCAGAGTCCCGGCCCTGCCCGCCAAAGACCTTCAGCCCGGGACCCACAGCGTTTCTGGTGCCTCTGCGTCTCGTGTTCGCAACGGTGCAGAGATGTCCTGGCCTCGCTGTTTCCTCCGTGGAACGCGCAGTTGGCCGTGACCGCGCTCGTCCTGTCCCTGTGAACCTTGCAGGCTCTTGGATGGTAGAGTTTAACCTGCAGTGACGTGTCTGAGGGGGAATCCCAGTCATTGGGAGGATCTTCTAGTGTAGCTGTCTCTCTTCTGGACCTTTCGTTGCAGTTTTATAGGTGAGGAAACAGCCCCAAAGGGGAAGCGAAAGCAGCAGCTAACAGCTCATGTACCAGACGGCGTCCCGGGCGCGTCCGTGCCTCACGCCACTCTGTCTCCCCTGGGAGACCGGCGGAGAGAACGGGCGCTCGGAGAAGAGCCCCGGCTTCATGAACAGTTTCCACTGCTATTTCTTTCCCGTACCCTTTCGCCTTGCAGAAAATATGCACAGTTTAAATCGCGTGCCTTCGGCAGGGTGGGTGCTTGCTGAGAGTTCAGAGCAGCTGAGTTTGATTTTCTTGCAAAGAGCACATGGAAGTAGGGAGCGCACAAGATGGTGTGACATTTTAATGCCCTTTCAGTGTAAATTCTACAAAATCATCAAGGTAGCACTGAGGGCTTGGCTTTAAAATAGAATACACACGGAATTTTGTGCCCTCGGAGACGGAGGGCCGTGTGACCTTCCTGCCAAGCGGCTGGTCTGTGGCGCACAAAACCGAGAAGGACCCCTTTCTTGTCTCTCTGCCCCTTTTGAGGGTGGACGGACAGGCTCAGTTCCTCTGCTCACTTCTTCGCAGTGGCCACCCCCATCCCGGTGGGAGGGAGCCGGGACAGCCAGAGGACGGCGTCTGCCCCAGGTTAGCCCTGCTGGGCCAGGAGCAGCCCCTGTGCTTGGGAAGGAACCTCCTTCAGCAGGGACCCGGGAGCCACGGCGGGGCATCTAGGAAGGCCAAGTTCGGATGCTGGGAGTCGCCCGCCCGTGGTGAGCATCAGAACGGGGTCCGCCGTCTGTTCGCTGGGCTGGATCTCCCAGCACGCGGCACCGCAGGGGGAGAAACCAGTTGTTCCCACTTCCCCTCCCCTCACGTCGATCAAAACGCTCGCCCCCTTCTGTCCTCCTTGAGAGCCGAAGGAGGAGCTTCTGCGTGCGGGGCCGGGCCCGTTTTCGGTGTAGGGCTGACGTTTCCCCTGCAGTTTCTCTCCTCTGGCGCCCTGGGGGGGGACTTCTGTGGTTTTAGTTCTTCTGCTGGTTTTGGGGTGTGTCAGCGTCACTCCGAGGTCACCTCTGCTGTCCCCTGAGAAGGGGATCTTCTCTCCTTCCCTCTGCCTGTTGACAGCCCAGCAGGTACATGGCGGCAGATACGCGTCATTCTTGTTCTGTTCGGCCGCCGCTGGTCCACTGCCCATCGCTTTACTGGGACCATAGCTTCCCCGGGAACCCGTAGCTCCCCCGGGCGGCAGACCTTTATGACCCGGGAAAAGAAGGTCCTGAGGCACGAGTGAGAAATCAGCCGTGGCTCCCTCCAAGCCAGGTGCCCGCACGGTAGAGCTGAGGATCTTATGGGAGGGCACCCAGCATCTTCAGGGCCTGGGGTGCAGATCCTGACTTGTGGGCCAGGCCGCAGACAGGAGGCCACCAAACAAAAGTCCCTCCATGACCCTTGTGCCTCGGTGGCGAAGTGTCACCATCCAGAGAGGGACCTGGTGGCTTTTGGGGGGGGGCGGGCACTGATGCTTCCCTCCCGCGGCGGGCCGGGCGCGGCTGGGCAGGAGCAGGAGAGACGCTTCAGTGGGTGACCTTGGTCGGGGCTGCCGGCGTCGTGGTTGCCATCAGCGCGCGGTGAGCTGCATTTCCAGCGAACGTCCTTCCGACTGGAAGGTCACAGAAATGCCCCTTCTTCAGAACTCGGGTCTGTACTTGCTTCTCCCCGGGCGTCCAGGGGGAGTCACGGAGACGCTGTCCCACAGGTGGCAGCCACAGGCCATTTTCACCTGAAACCAAGTTCCCTGGATGGAGGCCAGGGCGGGCGGCGCCCCTGCCTCTCCTGTGCCTCTGGGAGGAAGGCAGGGTTTCCCGCTGAGAAGGCACAGCCAGGGGAGGAGAACGAGGACCCATCTTGCTCCTGGGGCCCCACCGTCTAGCGAGGCGGAGACACAGGCCGGCCAAGAAGGGGCAAAGGCCTCAGTGCTCGGGCCCCAGGAGGCCAGACGAGCTCCCTGTGCTGCCCTCCTGCCTCGCCGAGGTGAAACCATACGCGGCGGAAGCATGAAAATCGCGGTTTTATTTCAGTACTTGATAATAATGAATCTCTCCAACGGGACTATTCTTCCCTTTTTTAAAAAAAAAACAAATCACACAATAAGAACTCTATTACCCTAAGTGTTTCCTGTTCACTGGAGCGGTCAGGAACCGCAGTGCTAAATCCAGTTCCCGGCTGTGATCGTTCAGCGGCTCCCTGGGGTCCGGTGACAGCGCCCTGCCCCCTTTCCTCCCCTGTCCCCACTCCCATTTTTATTTTTAATTGTTCTCCCCCTCTTCATTACGGGTTTAGTTTTACGGAGATATTAAGTCTTTGGGAAGAAGGTACGGGTGGAAATCCTAAATAAACAGCGTTTTTGGTCAGTTCAGCACCCTCTGCCCTCAGGTTCATTTTCCCCCTCAGTACTCTGCCCCGCGTTACCTACTGATCTCCCATTCAGAAGATGCTCTCCTGTCTTGCTTAGCCTCTGTGCAGTGCCGAGCAGGGGCCCGGAGCTGATGCGGGTCAGTTCTGCCTGGTGCCGGCACAGGTGAGGTTCGTGGCGGGTCTGAACGCCCAGTGTTGCCCCAGGAAACACAGTTCCTGGGGAAATGCCTGTCCTTTACTTAGTCGGGGCCCCCCTCTTGTCAGCCACCATAAGGAATGTTCTGATGAGCCACTCTAGGAGAAATCTCTCCTTGCATTGGTGATGGTTTTTTAAAATTCCAGACGTGTACCAGCGAAAACCCTGGGTCAGTGCATATAAATGTTGAGGGCTCTTAGGACATTTTGGATTAAGACTGTAGTAAGATTGTTTCCCTCCATGTTGCCAATGACTACTGCACCCAACCGTGTATGAGAATTCCCATTTTACTGCAGGGTCACCAACATGGTGTTGACAGTTTTAAAGTTGTTGCCAATCTGGTAGTTTCAGATAATATGGCAGTTTTGCTTGACTTTGATTACTCGTGAGACTGAATTTTTTTTTTCTATGCAGGTAATTTCCTGCACTCTTGGATCTGTATGTTTTGGCGAGAAGGTAGCTCTTGCCAGGATTTTGTTCCTCACACTGACCCTGTTGACCACCCAGCTGTGGCGATTTCTCCCACTCACGCAAGACATTCTCTTGTGCACGTGAGGTTTCTTGTTCTGTTGCCTGTGTGTGTGTGTGTGTGTGTGTGTGTGCGCGCAGGCATGTGTGTGGGGGCATGTGTGCCTGCGTGTGTGTGCGCACACATGTTTACAGGGCGAGGCACACGTATGCACACATGTCCGTGTACACACACACAGACGTATGTGTCTCTACGTATGTTCGCACACATGTGTGTCTTCAGGAGTTTTAATAGAATGCAGGTCGGGGTACCGCATGCCTCAGCTCTGCACTCCACGTTGACTCAGAAGCTCGGCTGACTCTTGAGGGAAGGGCCCTACTCCGTCGTGGGTGGCCGTGTGGCTACCGCGAGAGGGCAGTTCCTCGTGTCCTGGGCTGATGGTCAGGTCTCAGTGACGGAAGGTAGTGAAGCAGTAGAATGTCCGAGGGCTCCTTTAATCTGCGCATCGTCGATAAAGGACGTGTCGTTGGGCTCAGAGTCTGGGTGGGGAAGTCCAGGTGGGGAATTTTCCAGTCTTTGTGTGTGCTGCTGCCGGTGTCTGCGTCTGTCCGTCCGCATCTCTGCCCCCCCAGGACTTTTCGCCTGCAGGTTAGAACAGACTCGGCGGGGCGCCTGTGGCTCAGAGGGTTAATGTCCGCCTTTGACTCAGGTCATGGTCCTGGGGTCCTGGGGTCGAGTCCTGCATGGGGCTCCCTGCTCAGTGGGAAGCTGCTTCTCCCTCTGCCTCTCTCTCTGTCTCTCATGAACAAATAAATAAAATCTTTAAAAAAAACCAGATTTGGGGAATTTAGCCAATACCGCCAAAAGGATAATGAGGCATCTCCCCCTGCAGAGCAAAATCACCTGGTGGACACGATGGCTGTTATGGACTGAATGTTTCTGTTCCCCTCAAATCCCACAAATTCATACGTCGAAGCCCCAGCCCACCGTGCGGTAATCTTAGGAGGAGGGACTCTTGGGCCGTGATTAGATCTAGAGGAGGTCCTGAAGGCAGGCTCCCCGCGATAGGATGGGTGCCTTTAAAAGAAGAGAGTGTTTCCACGCAGGAGCACACAGGAGAAGGCGGCCGTCCACCAGCCCGGCGTGCGTCCTCACCAGGAACCGAATCTTCTGGGCCCTTGGTCTCAGACTTCCAGCCTTCAGAGCTGTGAGAAGGAACTGTCTGTTGTTTGGTTCCCCTGTCCGTGGTGTTTTGTTAGAGCCGTCTGGGCAGGTGAAGACGGTGCGTCGGAGCTCTGGTGTTGTGGGGTCAAACCCACCATGTCCCTGAGGAGGACCGAGTTACCACGCTGCCTCTGCTCTTCCTGGTGCCTCCCGCTGGTCTGAGGGACAATACTGTTTGTCTGGACCTTGTGTCCTAAAGCACAATGACGTTTGCTCGGGGAAGCTTCTTCCTCGAATGTGCTGTTTTCTCCCTGACCGGGGTATAGAGTCCCACCCACTCCTGGGAACAGAAACCAATAAATCACGGGGCACCTGGGTGGCTCAGTGGGTTAAGCCGCTGCCTTCAGCTCAGGTCATGATCTCGGGGTCCTGGGATCGAGTTCCGCATCGGGCTCTCTGCTCAGCGGGAAGCCTGCTTCTCCCTCTGCCCACCGCTCCCCCTGCTTGTGCTCTGTCTCTGTCTCAAATAAAAATAGAATCTTAAGAAAAAAAAAAAAAAAAAGAAACCAACAAGTTTCATGGAGGGGAAATCACTGGTTCCCAACAGACTGGTTTGGACCCAAAGACACCTGTTCCGTCTCTCCTTCTTCCCCTAGACAACTCCTTGACTATGGTCTGTGGGTTTTTTTTATGACTTTCCGACTAATTCACTTATTGGGCAGAACTCAGCACCTTCAGTTTTGATTTCAGTTTCCCGTATTTTGCTCTTGGGTGAGCACTGGTTGCCGTGGAAGCAGTGATGTCAAGGCCAGGGGGAGAGCTTATTGGCCCGGACAAGGGCCTTAGGGAGTTGTTTTCTGTAGTAACGCTGGGGCTGGTGCTAGTCATACTACGAGCAGGAGCGTGCCGGGTCCTGGACTTGCGGCCACCCCGAGGCTCCTAAGTTCTGTCCCTCCCTGAGAAGGCGGCTGGCTCTGTCTTCGGACCCCCGCCCCATCCGGCCATGTGCTGTAGTGGAGTGGACTCAGCCTTAGGGGGAGCCTGGAGGTGGGACAGGCCACAGCTTCGTCCGCGCCCCCAGAAGTCATCACTCCCTCCTCTGTGAGTCCTTTCTGGTGTCCTCACGGTTTTCTCTGACCTCCTGTCCCATTCATGCAGGGCTCAGACCGTGTGCAGAAGGTGCCTCTTTCAGAGGAAGAACTTGGGAGCAAATGCTCAGTTATGCTGTCGCTGGCTTGACTCTGGGATCAGAGGCACGTCTGGCCCCGTTGGGTGCCCAGTGCCCCCCAGAAGGAGGTCATCCCCAGGACCAGTTCTTGTCAGAGCGCAAGAGCAAGAAGACAGGCGAGGGAAAGAAAGCGACGTGGACGTTAGAGCTTCTCACCCCGTGTTGTGACGGGTGTCCCCACGGATCCTTTCCCATCTTGAGGGTCAAGGCCCCGTCACTTGGGATGTGCTCTGTGGCAGGAGAACATGCCCAGGTCCTACCACCAGAACCTGGGACTGGATGAGGAATAGTCTGCGTCATAAGGGGGCACTAGGATTGCGGATGGGGTGAAGTTTGCTCGTCGGCTGACCTCTGGCTAAGAACTTCTCCTGGGCCATCCGGGTGGGCCCGACCTAAAGCGTCCGTAGGAGGGAAGGAGGGAGGGTCCACGGGATGCAGGAGAAACACCGGACCAGCTTAGCTGTCGCGGGCGTTGAAGGTAGATCGGTTCCTTGGAGGCAGGAGTGCGTGCGGGCCGCCTCCGGCAGCGGGGCGGGCGAGGGAAACAGACTCCCCCAGAGTCCCCAGAAGGGTCTCGGCTCTGACCACAGCGAGCCCCATTGCAGATTTGTGGACTCTGGACCCGTGAGATAGTATATATATAAATATTTTTTTTTTTCTGTTGTTTCAAGGCCCCAAGCTTGTAGCAGTTCTTTTCAGCAGCCGGAGGACGTGGAGCCTCCCCTGGGCCTTCTCTGAACGTTTTCCTTCCACTAACAGACCCCAGCCCCTTACCCCGTGTCCCCCATGGAGTGTATCTCCCTGGGGTTCATGGACTCCAGGACAGGACCCCTTGCCTCGAAGTGAGAGTCCGACTGACCACAGGGACGCGTTGTGCGGTGTGCCCGGCCCGGGGGCCGCCTCCCTGGAAGCAGAGGCCGGGGCAGAGTGTGCAAGGCTCCTCAGGGAGAGGCGAGGGCGGCGGGGCTGTGAATCCCAAGGGACCCGAAACAGGACAGCACAGGGGAGTCTCCGTCCCGGATGAGGACCTCATAGTCTTGGCCAGAGCAGCGGGCGTTCTGGAGTAGGGCTGCGGTGAAGGGGGCCCGTGTGGGGTAGAAGCGGCCTGGCCCGGGCACCGCCGGCTGGGGCTGCCCAGAGAGGGCGGCCTGCGGCCCCTGGAGCCCAGCTGCACCCGCAGTTCCGTCCTGGAGGGAGATCCCGGCGCTGTGGTCCCGGCTGTCCCGGTCGGGCAGTGGCCCCGGGGGGAGGGGGTGTTGTGTCTTGGTTTCAGCTCTTGACGTGCTGCGGGACTCCGGGGGTTCATACTGGGGTTCGCTGCCCGCTGCCTCCCTGCCTCGCACTCCTGGGAGAGGAGCTGCCCTCTGCCACCGCCGTGTGGGCCGGTCGCACGGAAACGCGACGTCCCCTGGCAGAGGCATTGCGGCGCGGGCGAGCTCCGGCTTGGGCGTCTTGCAGACCTGCGCCCTCCGGCCTTGCTGTCCGAGGCTCCCTGGTGGGGCGCAGGCCTCTCCTGGGTCATGGGCTCCCCACGCTGCTCCCAGGCCAAGTGCATGTCCCGAGAGGGCTTTACCCCGCTCTCCGGTCCCTCGCCTCAGTTTCTGTCACCCTGAGAGCAAGGAGCTGCTGAGCCCTCTCTGGGCTCGTGGGCAACCCAGGGGTGCGGGGCGGGGGGTGCGCAGCTGGCGGGTGTGCTCCTCCCCCTCCCCGCCCGGGACACAGGGTTTGGGGGCAGGGAGAGCACCTTCGAGAAGGTGTCAGGAGAGGACGTGTGCAGGTGCAGGTTCCGTCCCACTAGGTTCCCCTTTCTTGTCATTCTTGCGTTTCCAGGATTCTGTCCCCCAGTAAAGTGTTAGTTCTTAAGCTGTATTTTTTTTTTTAAACATCTTCGCCGAAGTATAATTTATATTCTGGAAAGTTGACAGCACTGTGCAGCCATCACCCAAATCCAGTTTTAGAATGTTTCCATCGCCCCAAACCCCCCTCGGGCCGTCGGCAGTCATGCCCCCTTCCGCTTCGAGCTCCGGCAATGGCCCGTCGGCTTCGTGCTTCTCTAGATTTGCCTTTCCCGGCCCCATAAGCTTTGGCCTCTGGCTTTGTTGTTTAGGGGACCCAGGTGAAGACACAAATGATCCAGAAAATACCCTGGTCTTACCGGACGGCCACTGGACCTGGTCTGACTCAGAGGCCCGAGTGACTGTCCTGGGCAACTGGCTCCAAGTGGAGGGGTCACAGATTGTATTTATTTTTAACGAGGACATGAGCTGCATTCACAATTGTCATCGTGAGGCATGATAGAACACGTCTTTGTGCTAGAAAGATTTCTGCCCAAATTGCCCCATTGTCTCAACTGCCTTCGGAGTGGGAAGTTCTCATCGGATCAAAGGCTCTGAGACATGAGGGTCCGGCAGCCAGGAGGGCCCCGGGGGAGGGGCTTTCTCCAGGGGACCCTGGCCATCCTGTTTGCACTTTGTGTCTCCCCGGGGAGAAGTTCCCTCCGGGATTCTCTCGGAGCCGGGGGGATCCCCGCATGGGTTGGCGGGAGGGTGTTTTGTGCTGGAGCTGACTGTGTGCCCGTTAACCTGCCACCGTCAGCATGTCTGGATGTTCATCGGAGCTTCAGTTTTCAACCTCTTCACCCGAAGTGTGAGAGAAGCGGGTGCTGTCTTGGCCCCTGCGGCGGGGGCGGGGCGCTCCTTAGCCAGTGCCCCTGAGGCTTTCCCTCCTCACTTCCCAGCTGGGTACCTTCAGCCCCTCCGTGGTATTTAAGACAGAACAAACGGTCACGTGCCCGGTACCCGTACAGAAGGGTGTCTGCCAAGCATCTACCTGAGTCAGGTCTTCGAGGATCTATAAAGCGGTTTATTGCATCTTTCTTGCGGCCTGGAAGGTGTGCCCGATGCTTGCTGGCGTTGTCTTCTGTGTCTTTGTAGCGGCACCCCTGTCTCTCCGTGTCAGAGGTGTGGAAACTGGCCCAGCTCCTGGGCTCAGTTCGGACCCAGGCCGGACGCCCTTCGCGGGCTGTCTCGTCCCCAGCCAGCAGCGCAGCTGAAGAAGACGGCGTGCGGGGGCTCACGTTTTTGGAGCGGGGACAGAGATAGGAACGGGCACCCCCTATTAAGTCGAATAATAACAGCTACCGTGTGTTGAACATCTGTGATGTCCCAGGCAATGATTTCCGTGGCTTAGGTGTGTTCTGTCACCCAATACCTGAGGGAATCTGTTGAGTCATTTCTATACATCTAATCTTTTTTTTTTTTTAATATTGATTTATTTTTTGAAAGAGAGAGAGCGAGCATGAGAGGGAGGGGCCCAGGGAGAGGGAGAGAGAGGGGACCCCAGCAGACGCCACGCTGAGCACGGGGCCAGATGTGGGGCTCGATCTCCTGACCCTGAGATCGTGGCCTGAGCCGAGACCAACAGTCGGATGATTGAGCGACTGAGCTCCCTGGGTGACCCTCTCCAGCTCATCATTTGACGGAGGGGCACGCTGAGGCTCAGGGGATGAAGGCAGTGTGCCCCCAGCCGGGAGACGGGACACCTGCTCTGTTGGAGAGACGGGGCTCTGCAGGGCACAGGGGAGAAGCTTCCAGAGACAGGAGGAAGAAGCATTTCAGTGGACCCGTAAGACGAGTAGATGTTTGTTCACGAGGCAAACCGGGAAGGGGAGGGCAGGGAAGAGCATTTAATGCAGGAGGAAGAGCTTCGCCAAAGGGAAGGTGTGCAGAACCCTGCCCTGATCTGGGGACCGTACGAGGCCGTCCCTGTCTGCAGCACAGAAGCGAGGTTGGAGCTTCCCGGGACGGGCTCACGGACAGGGCAGGAAAAGCGGGGCGAAGTCTTGATGCCCGGGCGGGTAGGGAAGGACAGGTCAGAGACAGCCTTGAGGGTTAGGCGACAGGGAGCCCGAGTTAATTTTGTTGGCAATGGAGAGCCTTGGGGAAGATTTAATTAGAGGTGTAACAATTAAATTTTCATTTTGGAATGATTACTCTGACAGCTCAAAATATCTTAACACAAAGTAATTTATTCTTCACATGTGACGAGACTCCCGGGAGATAGAAAACATCCAAGAGGCGCCTTATCGGGGTGGGAATGGGGGACCAGGAAACACGGGTCTGCCGCTAACACCGAGACGCTTCTAAGAGAACCCGATCCGCACGCCAGGACGTCTGGGGAAGGGGAAGAGGGACGGGCTGGGGTAGTATGAGCCAGCTTCTTTACCTCTGATGCTCCTTTTTGGTGGGATAAAGGGGGACAGCCCAGTGAGCCGGCTGCGAAGGGTCCCGGGAGCCTGGGGGAGGGAACGCGTCTTCAGCAACGGCCGCCTCGGACATTGCTGGAACCCTGCTTTGGACTGTGTCTTTGAATTTTGTTGTTTGTAATTTTTTTTCCTGTTGAGTATCTCATGCACAGAAAGAGCATAAAGGGTAACGCACAGCTCAGATAACTTTTGCAAAGTGAGGAGACCGGTGTTTTCTTAGTTCAAGAAGAAGACATGAGCTTTGAACGCAGAATGCTGAAGCCGAGAGTAAATGATTCTGTTTATGCGTAATGTTCGGAGTAGAGAAACCCACAAAGACGGGAGTTTGCTTAGGGCCGGGGATGGAGGATGACAGCCGAGGGTACGGGGTTTCTTCTGAGAGGATAGAAATGTTCTAAAGTTGACTGTTGCGGTGACCAGGTACGCACAGATCTGAGGATATTCGGAAAACCACTGACGGGAGAAAGGAAGGGGGGGAGGGGAACAGGAGCCATTTCAGAGCTCTGGGTGGTCATGTCTCCCACCCCCCAGCCACTGGCCTCTCCTCTACCCTGTGTGTTTCCTTCTCCTCTTTCTGCACTTTGTGTAAAAGGAACCAAAGTGTCCACGTTGCATCCAGCTTCTTTAGCTCAATATTCCGTTTGTGGGATTCGTTCATGTTGACTTTTTTTAAAGAATAGGTTTTTTTTCCTGTTACGAGTTAATATACATACATTAAAAAAAAAAATCCCTAGAAAACGCAGAAAAGTAAAAAGAGGGCTAAAGGTCTCCAAGTCTTCTGCTGCTGAGATCGAGCCACGTCGCTGTGACTGTACTGATGCGTTTTGGGGTGTTTTTTTTTTTTTTTTCCAACTCCTTTTGCTCTGGATGTTGATTTTTACAGAATTGCCGGTAGGAGGGAGGTATATCCCTGCGGTTTTGACAACATCTTCCACGGATGTGCTGCAGTGGTTAAGGGTTTTATTCATACGTAGTATTTGAAATACATTCCGGTCGATTTAGAGCTGTAGTGAAAATAACGCACAGTCAGACGCATTAGAAACCACATCTGTCAGGAACTCCAAGTGTGAGAATGTGTGCGGCGTGGTCGATGTGTGACTGTGCAAAAGTTGAGAATAGTTTTTCTCGTCTAATCCCTGTTTAAGAATATCCTAAGAACAGGTAAGGCACTAAAAGCGGTTACTGTTCGCAAGTACGTGTCTGGTGAATCCGGGTTCTTGTCGGTACTGGACAGTAAAGGTGAAAAAAGTGAAGGTCGCCGGAAGCAGTCATGGAACAGAGCCTTCCGCCTGCATCCCGCCACTTCAAGTTTAAGTTTCATTAAAGAGCCGCATATTAGTTGATGTTTTATAAGAAGCAGGTGCTATGACCTAGGCCTTAAAATACATCGATAATGACCAAATACAGCATTTATATCCTTCCTACGTTGAAAGAATCTGCAAACATTTTGTAAGAGGATTTGTTGCTAAAACTTTGGAAACCAACTTTATGTATAGAACAGCCTAGACAGCTGGGTTTTAGAATATACTTGTTAAACTAGCCCAGTAATATATAGTCCTTATGAGAGATCAAAATTAAAGATAAGAGAAAAATAAAAATCACCGGGAATCCTGCCGATCCTATATAACCATTATTCACTCAACAAACATGTCTCGTGTGTCTGCTATTTTTGCAAACCTCTTCTAGATTCTGGACTTATGAGGGAAAGACAAAGTGCCTGCTCTTACAGTTTATATTTTTGACGGGGAGACGTATGATAAACAAATACGATGATTTTAGCTACTGGCAAATGCTATCGAGAAAAAGAAAAAGGCTGTGACCTAAGAATGACATAGGAGGGACAATGATGGTGGTTGGGGGGGCATTTGGAGGAAGACGTGAAAAATGAGCCGTTGTCTGCTGTGGGGATACCCAAGGGCAGAGCAGTCCTCTGAGCTCCGAACTCGCTGGTGGGAATACATTTGCGCTTGACTGAGAGACTGAAGGCCAAGTTAGCAAAGGCAGTAAGAGTGAAGGAGAAAACATCACAGAGCGACCAGGTCCTCATCTCACCGTGGTACTGAGATCAGGTCTCACCGACCTTTTGAGTGGGTCCTCAGAGTCTTTTCCCTTGTGTCATATTTTTAAAATATTTTTAATAAAAATATTTAATATTTTAATATTTTATATTTTTCATATTATATATTTTTAATATTCGGTAATTTATCACATATATAGATGTCGGACTGAGGTGATAGAGGAACACTTTCAACGACACTTCAATTGACAATAAACAGGGACTTAATGATCGATGATGTCTGCTTTTGGGTCTATTGGTAGTCTTTATTTCTTATACAAACACAGAAACGTCAGTCATTGGCCGTGCTTCCTGGCTTCTGAGTGGCCAGATTTGAGAAAAATATCATCAGGGGATAAGTGTCTTCCCCACAAAGACCGGGTCAGCAGGTATAAGACAATCAATGTGGGACATCGAGAGAAATCTGCAGCATGAATCCTGCAGCAGAGACATCCTGCAGGAAGTAAAGAAAGGGCCTCTTTACAAACAGAATTTTGTTCAAAAACAAATTTTAGTCAGCATCTGTTTTAGTCATAAGGAAACTTAAGACACCAGAGACCCTAAAACAAGAGACAAAATATAAGAAAGATAAGCTTATATGATCAGGCAAGGACCAAGATGAAAATGAATCTGGCGACATCTGGAAGAGAAAATCAGGAAGCGAGCATTCGGAGCCACGCTGGTCTGTCGTCCTCGAAGGAGGAGGAGCAGAACGGGTATTACAGGAACCCGTTTGCTGATAAGGACGACGGGTTTGCAGAAAGCCCTAGAACACAGAGCACAAGGGCCCGAAGCTGACTCGTGAGGCTGTGAATACGGAGGGCGGACAGCGAACACCCGGTACGTGATAACATACTGTTGAAGGAGAGCTCAAAGCGGGAAGTGTCACCGCTGCCGCGTTTCCGCAGCAGCAACGGAAAGTCCCACCCGACTTTTGGGGGAATGTGGCAGAATTACTCTAAAGTTCATTGGAAGAATGTTCCTAGAAGAGCCAATAAGTCAGAAAAAAAAAAAAAAAAACAAAACAGAAATGAAATGGAGAGTGGGTGCTTGCTCATCAATATATTAGAATTCACTTTAGTTTTTTTACTTTATTATTTCCTTTTATTATTACTTTTAAAAATCTTTTTATAAACCCTGGTGTCGATGGCTTGACTTTCCGTAGAATTCACTTTAAAACTATATTCACTAAGTATGACTGAGAGAATGGGTTCGTGTTTTGGAAGAAAAGTGTTGGTTTCTTTACTTACGCTGACGCATAAAATAAGTTGGATTAAAGAGTTAAATATAAAATAGGAGATCTTGAAGAGCGGTCAGGGATGGCAAGGCAGGTGAAGCTTGTAGAAGCTTCGGTTTGAGGATACTGCTCCGATTATAACCTCAAAGTCATAAATGACATAGGAAAAATGGGGTAGGTTTGAGTTATAAATGTAAAGTATTTAAAAAATCAAAACTGATGAACAAATCTTTTAAAAAGCATTTTTCTTGTTTAGTTTTCTTCTTTCCAAGGTTTTATTTAACATACAGTGTCATATTAGTTTCAGGTATAGAATTTAGTGATTCAGCAATTCCATGCAACACCCAGTGCCGGTTTCACCCGTCTTAACCCCCATCACCGGTTCACCTCCCCTCTGGTAACCATCAGTTTGGTCTCTCCAGTTAAGAGTCTGTTTCTTGGTTTTCCTCTCTTTTTTACACCCTTTGTTCGTTGGTTTTGTTTCTTAAATTCCACATGTGAGTGAAATCACAGGGTATTTGTCTTTCTCTGACTTATTTCACTCAGCATGATGCCCTCTAGCTCCATCCATGTTGTTGCAAATGGCAAGATTTCAATCTTTTTGGTGGGTGCATAGTATTCCATTGTGTATGTATACCACATCTTCTTTATCCGTTCATCTGTTGATGGACATTTGGGCTCCTTCCATAGTTTGGCTGCTGTTGATGATGCTGCTCTAGCCTGTGTCCCTGCGGATAAGTAGTTTTGTATCCTTTGGATAAATACCCAGTAGTACAATTGCTGGATCGTAAGGTGGTTCATTTTGAATTTTTTGAGGAACCTCCATGCTGTTTTCCACAGTGGCTGCCCCAGCTTGCGTTCCTACTGGCAGTGCACGAGGGCTCGCCTTTCTCCTCGTCCTCGCCAACACGGTTGTTTCCGGTGTGGTTGATTTTAGCCGTTCTGACTGGTGTGAGGCGGTGTCTCATTATAGTTCTGATTGGTATGTCCGTGATGATAGGTGACATCGAGCATCTTTCATGGGAAAAATTAGGAGCAAGTCTGTTCGTAGTAACTAATAATGACAAACTGCAGTAATAACATGTTTCCAACATATAGTAGAAATGTTTCTTCTAATACACGAAGTCTTCTGGCGATCCGTAGAAGAGTACCCCTAATAAGAACTGAGCAGAGAACGTGAACAGGTTTTGCAGACAAGGAAAAAAAATCAGAATCACCAGGAAGCCTTCAGAAAAAATGGACAGCTTTATTGGTAATAGAAATGCAAAATAAGACAACAAAATCCCATTTTCATCCATTATCTTAGCAAAGCTGTGGGGAAAAAAGTGTAGATATCCAGGGTTGGCAAGGCTGTGTGAAAATAGGCATTTTCATTCTGTTTTTATTCTTTGTTGGTGGGATAAAAATTGCACAACTTTTTGGTCTGAAATTAGACAATATGTACACAAGTTTAAAGATGTGAATTGCTTCTGGACCCAGCAATTTCATTTCTAAGAATTTTATCTTAAAAAATAATTGTTTAAGTTTAAAAAATATACATAGACGCTCATTCCACACTGTAGCAAAGAATTAAACAAGAACAGCCTAAACATAGTGTTCACTCTGCTTCCAGCGGGTTCTAAAGCCTTTACTTATGTTAATTCATTTAATCGATACACTGTTGCAATCCCCACTTTGCTTAGCAGGAAACAGGCGCAGACCATTTAATGACTTTGCCAAATCACATGGCCAAGAAATGATGGAATAGGAATTTGATCTCAGAAAAATTCTCTTTGAACCCATGCTTTTAGTTATTTCACAGCGTAATATCATATAGGATATAGAGTATAATTCCTGTGATGTCCAAAATAGAAGACCCATGGTCAGGGACGAAGTCGACCATAAATCAGTTCTTCACAGGATAGAATGCTGTCCAGCCATTCTAAATAGTACTTTTTGATATGGGAATTTTAAAAAAATCATATGCTATTTTGTGAATAAAGGAAATTGGAAACTACAAGTTGTGTGCGGTTAAATACTGTTAATAAGAAAACCAGCCCTTTTATAAAAAGGATATGCATGGAAATGTTGCATGGACAATAAGAAATTTGCCGGCGTTTCTTTTTGCATATTGGGATTATGGGCGCTTATTTCCTGCTTGGTACTTCTCTGTGTTTTCGGCATTGCCGATGTACTGCAGCATTTACAAAAAAAGTTATTACCTAATAAGGGAGAAAAAAAAACCCTCAGGTTTCTCATTTCACATGCAGACACGTTTTAAATTGCTTAATAGCCCTCTTTTAGGGGAGGAGAAATAAAGCTCTTTGTGTTAATTCTTATACAGTGTGGAGCAGTGTAAATAATTTAGTGTTTGCAGATTGCGATGGAACAGAGAAGCACCTGCTGTTATTCAAAGTGGTCATAAGACTCGGCATGAGCTGTAGGATTCAGGATGTCGTCCTGGTCCTGGAAAGTAAGCAGAGAAAGGCGAGTCACTTAGGAAGTATCACAGGATACCTGGCCCAGGGCCCCCCAGAAACATTCCAGCAATCCATAACCTACCTGGATGCTGGAGTTTGTGGACAAAATTAAGGGAAACGTACAATTCCATTTACCACGACCGACTCCGTTTTTGCCATAAATTTAAAATGACTTTTTTAGAGGATGGTAATTGGTGGTATGTGTGCTCCAAGCAGGAGTAGCCAAAGCTGTTATTCTCGCAGATGTCAGACTCAAAGGTGTGTTTTCAAAATCTTGGGTCACGCCTTCGGACTCCAATCCTTTCTCTCAACTACGTGCGTGGTGTTCTGGTCTTTTCTAGAACATTTTACTGCCGAGAAGCCAGGGTCGGTTGGATTCTTGTTCCTAAGTATTTTTTTCTTCTGATCTTCGAATGGTTTTAATTTTTCCGATATTTTAATATTTTGCCAACATATGTCCATGTGAAGATCTCTGTTCATAGATTCTGATTTTTCTAAAGGTCAAGAAAAAGATGTTTTCTGTTCCTTTTCTCATTAGTTTGTTGGTTTTTGTTCTGTTCTACTCTTCCAAAAAAAATCAATTATCTTCGTATTGGGGTTTTTAAATTGATTTTTGATCTCGATCAGCCTCATTTTTATTTCTTTATCCTTCTACATTCTCGGAGAACCTCTCAAGTGCATTCTTAACATTCCTGATTTTATTTTATTATTATTATTATTGATTTTGCAATGTCTGTCTTGACTCACCTCCATGTGGGTTTTTAAATGCATTTTGATTCTTTTCGAAATTCTTAAAAAGATTTCATTTATCTGAGAGCGAGAGAGCGAGAGAGAGCATGTGCAAGAGTGGAGAGAGGCAGGCAGAGGGAGAGGAGGAAGCAGGCTCCTCACTGAGCAGGGAGCCGGACTGGGGCACCAGCCCAGGACCCTGGGATCATGACCTGAGCCAAAGGCAGACGCTTCACCCACGGAGCCACCCAACATCCCTGCATTTTGATCTCTACAGATTCTTGTGTGACTCCTTCCCCGCGTCATCCCCTCCTGTGTTCTGTTTCACGCAGGCCGCTCTCTTGCTGTAGAATTCTCCTGCTCCGTGAAACCCATGTGTCCACGTGACGTGTGCTCTTCCCCTGGGACTCTGGGACACGGTTCTGGAACAGTGTGGTGGACCTCGCTGTAGGTTTTTGCTCTTCTTTCAAAGCAGGGTCTGCCGGATGCCGTTCTCGCCAACACTTAGGACGTAGGGATGCGCAAGGCTACACTTTGTGTCCTCTCGGGCGGCGGGAGGTCGGCTGTCCTTCTAAGGCTGTAAGTAGGTAATCATGGTGTGCGATGCTCCAGACTAGACCCGAGTTCTAGTCGCCTTTCATCTCATATTGCTACTGCTGGGACACGGGGACATCTTGTTGCGTCCCCTATTTTAAACCCACAGAGCGCTCGAAAACCAGCCATCAGCACCATGGCTTGCTCTCCAGGGTGGCGGTCTCCTTGTCCCCATGTGTTGTCCGTTACCCATGGAGACACACCTCTCCAGGAGGTAGCGCGGTGTTGATTAAGAGCCGCACTTTTGATGCTGGATCTCAGTTCAAGTCCCAGGTCCGCCCGACCGGCTCCATCAGCCGGAGCTAGTTCCACAGCTTCCGTGAGCCTCCGTGTGTTCATCTGTACCATGGGACTCAAAGCATTTTCGGGATGATTAAATGAGATAATATGAGATGCACTTTGTAAGGTAGCTTGTCCCCTGAGTGCTCACCAGGCACTTCACGCATTTCTGAAGAAGAGGCGGGCGCCGCAGTACTTACCGTTCACAGACGGGAGCGAGCCCCTGAGAGGCTGGCGTCTGTCTGTCGCTGCCCAGCCGGGTAGGGGGTAATGCCGGCATGCTCCCCAAGTGGCCCGGCTCCAGAACCGGGGGTCTTAAGCGTCTGTCCCTGTGGATGCTGCCTCGAAAAGGGGTCACCGTGTCCCTGCCACTCCCTCTCGCTCCCCACATTTCATAGGCATTTGACTCTTTTGAGTTGATTTAGGTGAACATCGGAATCCGGGAAGAGAGACAATGAGATAGGACGGCCAAGGACATTGGGGTGCACTGAAGTTCATTTCTCGGCAGCCCTGTGTTCTGTTTTGTGACGACTAAGGGTGGTTGCTAGAGGTTGGCTGAAGCCGGCTGTCCGTGTTTGTTTGTTTGTTTATTGGGTTTGTGTGTGTGTGTGTGTGTGTGTGTGAGTTTGTTTAGGGTAGACTCCACATCCAGTGTAGAGCCCAGTGCGGGTCTTGAACTCATGACCCTGAGATCAAGACCTGAGCCGAGATCGAGAGTGGGGCGCTCAGCCCATCGAGCCACCCAAGGGCTCCACTGCCCTCACGAGCAGAGCCTGGGGTACCACGAAGCCAGACCGGGGTAGACTTTGTCAATGCAGCCTCATCGTTGGGGAGCGGGTTGGGGGAGGGAGGTCACCTCCCGACCCGGGCTGTCGTTTGACCGTTGGCTTAGTCTTCAAGGGGGAGCTGAGCGTCCGCCGTTTTGGCTTGTGGAGGTCCGTGGGAGTCGGGGGGAGCACGCCATCCGACGCTCCCATTCAAGCCTCTGCTCCTTATTTTTCGGCTGGTTCTGGACAGCTTTGTCCTTCCGCTCTTCTCTGGCACAACTTTAATGATTTTTTTTTTTTTTTATTTCCTTGTTCTTTTTTAGGCTGGTGCCAGGTTACAAATGTAGCCATCGGTGGAAGGAGGAATTGGTGGGAGTGGGTTATTTTAAGGGGAGGGGTGTGTGGCAGGCAGGGAAGAGAGAGGAGGGGTCGAGGGGAGGGAGGTGAATGCTTTCTGTGTATAAAGTCCTTGGAGATCCTGTCCTGTAGACTTCGATGTCAGGACAAGTGATCCCTGCTTGAAAAATTGCACCTTATTTCAGGAAAAAGCCTGGTATGGTTTGATAAGAGTGATGTTTTTATCTAATCTCGGGCCATGAATAAAGCAAGGTACCTGCGATCCTTTGCCAAAATTCAAATGTCAAATTGATTATGTAAAAGCAGAGAAAGCCAAGTCTGCTACAAGAAGGGTTCTATCTTTTTATGGCCATTCATCGGGCTAAAGGAAAAAGCCTTGGAAATATTGAAATACCTGATTACTGATGGCCGGCTGCTTCTTGGTCCCTTGAATTACTCAGACGTGTTCTCTCTCCTTTAACTTCTACGTGTGTTGCTTGCATTAAGAACGGATTACCAAGAAGGCCAGCACTGTTTTTCTTAAAGCAATTTAAGAAGAAATTGGAATTTTCTTTTTCAAAAGTCTTCAAACAATAAAATATATTTCCCGTAACCAGGGAGTATTAGACTGTAAAGAGGGAAGGAATCCGCCTTTCCAGAGTCTCTGGGGGCTCTTACGAAACTTGATGCTGTATAGATCACAGAGAAAACGCCTTACATCCCTTGGCGTGGAAACTGTGCAGGCCGCATTCCCTGGGAATAACGTAACAGGAGCCTAAAGAAGCAAGCCTGCCCTCCGAGAGCGAAAAGCCAGCAAAAGGAAATCACATCGAGAAACAACAGATTATTTAGACAAGAAATGAGGTCAGTTACACAGGACCTATGGCCGGAGTTCACTGCAGACTTCCACAGGAATCCGTAGCTCTAAGTGGTCTCATTACTGAAGAAAACAATTCATTCAACGGAGGAGTTTTAAAAGATCATCCTCCCTCGCAAAAAAACGAGAGGGAAGAACTCCCGCATGCCCTCGAGTCTGTTAACGAGGCAGCTGGTCGGGGTATGGATTTTGAGCTCACAACCTTGCTTTCATCCCCTACCAGCTGCGAGCCACCGGGCAAGGGACTGGGGTGTCTTTGCCCCAGGTTCCCCGTCGGCAAATAGGAATGAGAACATCGAACTCATGGGACTTACAGAGAACACGCAGCGGAGGTGCGTAGTGTCGTGAATGTCGCGCAGTTAACACGTTGTTCCCCGTTAACGCCTCTCGCGTCCCCGTTCCTCGCCGCCTGCCTGATGAGTGTCCCGGTGCTTCTGATCCTTTCTTTCCTTCTCATTCGCGAAGTGCTTTTGGTTGTGAATATGACCTCTTTTCTGTTGGTAGCAGTTTTGCTGAGATACAATTCAGGGACTGAATTACTCACCCTTCGGAAGTGTGAAAGGCTGGGGCTTTTGCACTATTCCCACACTTGCACACCCGTCGGCACGATCAGTCTCAGGACATTTTTATTACCCCATAAAGAAACCCTGTGCCCCTAGCCTTGACCGCCTCACACACTCCTCACGGCCCCCTGCCCTGATGACCGGTCTGCTTTCTGTCTCGGTGGCGCCGATCGCTTTGGACACTTGCTGCGAGCGGGACCGCTCACGCGGTGGCCTCTGTGGCGGCGTCTTTCACGCAGCCTGATGGTCTCGAGGTTCCGGCCGTGGTCGCGTCCCGTTCCTTCCCCTAAGCTAAGTGGTTTCTCACTGTGTGGCCGGACCCGACTCTGGTTATCCGGTCGTCAGCTGGCGGACGACGGGGACCTCCTAGAACTCAGAGGACTTCACTGTATGGTCTTTCCTCCTTGGCTTGCTTCTCCTTCAGCAAACACGTCGCTTTAGAGGCTGTGAAAGGTTAGAGCCGCCGAGGGTGAGATGGTGAGGAGGATGTTACTCCGGGGTCGGGAAGCTCGTTCTCCGGCGGCGGGGGTGACGCTCTAAGTCTGTGTCCGTGTCTAAGTCTGTGTCCGTGTCTAAGTCGCAGGCGCCCGGGCCTGGCTCCCTGGTGCGGCAGGTGTTTCTTACTCTGCCTCGAAGGGTCGTGAAGGAACGCAAGGAGGAGCAAAGCCCCGAAAGTTGAGGACGTGGCCTTTGTCGTCGCTGTTGGGACAGGGGACGGCTCAGGCGGGGCCGGCGGTGGGAACTGTCGCGCGAGTTCCGACAGTGCGACCGTGCGCCACGAGGCGTGACGGGAGCTCTTACGTGGTCTGTCCTGCTGGGGGCGAGGCTGGGGGTGGCGTGAGGGGCCGGAGAGACAGTGGAGGCGCGGGCGGGGGCCCGACCGGGCGGTACCCGGTGTGCTCGGCTGCGGAGCTGATTTTAGCTTAAACGGTGCGGGACCCCCAGAGAGTCGGGGAGAACTGTGAGGAGGAGAGGACGGTTCGGAGAAGCTCTTTCCCCAAACCGGACCCACGTGCGAGGTGTCCATCTCGCCGTCCTGGTCCCACCGGCCCGCGAGCCTTTCCGGTTCTGCTTGTTTCAGGGACTGGACGCTGCTCTCTGCCCCGCGGTTCCTGCTTTGCCTTAGTCTCTTCTTTTGTATTTTATTTTGTATCTATTTATTTTGGATTTATTTATTTGAGACTTTATTTATTTCTCCGGCAGAGAATTGCAGGGGGGCAGGGACACAAGCAGGGGGAGGGGCAGGCAAAGGAAGAAGCCCGACGCGGGGCTCGACCCCAGGACCCCGGGATCATGACCTGAGCCGAAGGCAGCGGCTTCACCGACGCAGCCACCCAGGCGCCCCATGGTTTTATTTTTTACACTTTATTTATTTATTTACTTAAAGTATAGTTGAGATACAGTGTTGCATTAGAACATAGTGTTTTTTCAAAGACTTTATTTATTAGAGAGAGAGCAGGCGAGATGGGGGAGAGACAGAGGGAGAAGCAGACACCCCCCTGAGCAGGGAGACCGATGCGGGGCTCAATCCTGGGACTCTGGGATCATGACCTGAGCTGAAGGCCTTGGCTTCACCAACGCACCCACCCAGGTGCCCCTCAGCAGAGCGATCTGACACGTCTGTGCTCACCGTCAGTGAGCTCCAGCCTGTCACCATATCATGCTGTGACCGAACCACTGTTCCCCGTGCTGGGCCTCTGATCCCCGTGATACACTCACTCCGTCGTCCGAGGCCTGCGTCTCCCACCCGCCTTCCCACACCTGCCTCCCCTCCGCGTCGCCTTCTTCCTGGAGCGTGGCGGGTCCTCACACCAGCAGTCTGTCCCCCGCCCCCAACCGGCTCTCCCACTGTTGCCAGGGGGCTCGATCGTATCCGATCATGTGACTTTCCTGCTTCAAAATCCCCTCGGCCCCTTCCTGCCTGCAGCAGGAGCCCCGGCCTGGGGGCAGGCCTCAGGAGGGCCCCACAGATCTCGTTATCCTCCCCCCTTGCGAACTTGTGACCTGCCGTGTGATCCCAGGGCTTCTTTTAAGAGGGACCCAGGAGGGGCACAGTGCGGGTGGGGGGTGAGGCCAGTTGCAAACGCAGAGGGTCAGAGAAGAAAGGAGATGCTGGGCTGGCTTTAAAGATGGAGGAAGGGACCACAAGCCGAGGAGCACGGTGGTGTCTCGAAGCTGGAGAAGGAAAGAAACACGGTGCCCTAGAGTGTCTGGAGGGACCACTGCCCCACAGGCACCGATGTCAGCCCAGCGAACCCCCTTTTGGTCTTTTGACATCCAGAGCTGTCAGGCAATACATCTGTGTTATTTTAAGCCACAAAGTTTGGGTTAATTGTCCCGGCTCACAGCTGGGGCTCGCGATTTCACCGTCTGCCTCATCGCCTGCCGCCCTGTGCCCCGTGTTCCGCAGACTCCCCCGCTTTCTCTCTCTGTTCACAGGCCATGGCTCCCTCTTGTCTTGGGTGTTTTGTAGCTTCCACGGAAATTGCTATGGGGTTCTTGATTGCTTTTTTGCTTTTTTTTCCAAAGTCTGGGATGATGGTACCCATTCCTCTAGGCTGTTGGTCAGGTCATGGTCTCCGCTGCCTGTTTTGTGAGCCTTTACTGCCTGCCTTGTTATGAGGGATTGAAATTGTTTGTTTATGCTTTTGCCTTTCACACTAGACCATGAGTTTCCCCAAAGCAAAAACAGCCATTTTTTTTTTTTTTTTTTTTTTAATGCCTGGTTCCTGCTTTGCAATAGTCATTTCAGGTTCTTTGTTCGGCGAAGGAAGGAAAAAGACAGAAGAAAATTAGAAATGAGGATGTGTACATGACAATAGCCGTGAAGCGTATTTCAACACGAGAACATGCAAGGAATGCTAATCAGGTTTTGATCTTTAAGTAGAGGAACACTTTTTTTCTTTTTCAACAAACAAACAAAAATTGAATTTATAGAAGTAGGATCCTTGACGAGGGCAGGGTAACTCAGGGCCGTGGAAGAGTTTATACACTTTCTCAAAATGCTCCCTTTCCATGACACGGCTGATAGCATCACAGTGAATTCTTTTAAATTTTTAAGGTGGAGATGACTCCTGTGTTTAAAAAACCCTTCTGAAACGTGGACGCATTCACCGAGTTTATTCTATTGGGTAATGATGGTCCAGGATCCAGGCTTCAGTACAAGTTATTTCAGAGACAAACAGACAAAAATAAACAATCTGGCTCTTTAATTACCCAGCGTTTTGAAAGCTGGTGATCTGCAGAACACCATTCTGGGAAGCGTAAACAGAGGTGCTGGAAGAAGGTTCCATCCCCCAAGTAGGTTTGGGAAATGCAGCGCGCTCTCTGCCTGTCCCTGAGACTCACGGTGTGTGCCAGCCTCTGCCTGCCGCCACGTGTGCTAACATCGTCTTAGTCCACCATTTCTCAATAATCCCTTTAAAAAAAAAAAAAAAAAAAACCAGGGCACATTTCATAACCTCTTGCCGAACGGTTTAGAAAATGCCGATAGAGGCACAAGAGTCCATAAGAATTGATCAGTGGACAGAACGTGCCTGTCTGCATCCAAAACATCGTATCCCCGGATGGGAGAGGCTCGCTCTAGGAATGCACGAGTAACTCAGAGTGAAGGAACTCACTGACAAAGCACCTCATCCTAATCGTTTTAGAAACAGAAGGAAAGGAATCTCTGTACCTCATGAGACGACTTACTAGAATCCGAGCCTCACCCCCCGCCGAGGGTGAAGGTGTTCTATAATCCCGTTTGAAACCAGGACCCCAGTATTCAGCTGACCAAGAACACAAAACCACCGTCCATAGAGTGGGAGTGTAGCAAGGTTGGCCGTGGTCCCCGGCGCGTTATGGATGTGTGGGACGTCGGCCACGACGCAGAGATAACAACTCTTGTGGCTTCAACTGCACATCCCAAAGGTTGTCCCAAAGGCTGGGACACGAATCTGCCAGTTCCCTAATAATCCGTGATGATTCTCCTCCACGGCGAGGCTCACACCTAAATCTGAAGCAGATTAGGTTTTTAGCCTGAACCTTGGGGGGGGTTAAAATTTTCTTCCTTTTGTCCCGATCATTTATAACAGCATCTAAGAACCTCGTATTTGTTCTTCCCAATTTCTTTCTTGGTCCTTCTCTCTGTCTCTCTCTGTCTCTCTCTCTCTCTTTTTAAAGTATTTTTCCTCAGCTCAGGACCTGGCGTCCTGGAGGTAAGGACGGTCTTGTTGGAAAGAATGCTTGTTTGCCTCTCCTAGCCCAGGCTGGGGGCCATGGTCTGCGTGTGGCGGCGGCGCAGAGAGGAAGCATCCTCTGGACTGACGCTGCCCGCTGCCGGCGCTTACTTCTCACCCCCCCATGACTCCTCGCCTGCACCTGAGTCCGGTACCAGCCTCCGATCACGTACAGTCCGGAGGCAGCAGTTACGCGGCTGTACAGAGTCCTCTGCCCAGGGAGAGCCCAGTGACGGCCTCGATCTAGCACAGTGCTGGCCCTTGTGGCTCCTGGTTCTGTGGTGTCACGAGGTCAGCTCCTAGGAAGGAAGAGTGGATCCGGCCCCGGGCAGGGGTCCCGTCCCCCAGCGGCTGCTCCTGTGCGTCTCTGTGGACGAACATCTCTTGCATTATGATGGGTTTTCTGCAATTTACGGATTGTATGGTATCTCCAAGTTGACGAAAGATGGAAAACCTGGAGAAGCGTGTTAGACAAGACACCTGGGAATCCTTTTCATCCGTTTCCAAGCCTTAGTAGCCTTCGACGAAATCAGAACCGTAATCACCATCGTCGTCATGATACCCTCTTGCAGGTCCTAATCGGCTGAAACAACCACTTCCCTCTGCGAAGTTCCGTCGGGCTCCCCTGGTTCCGTGCCCGTCTTCTGAGCACCCTGCCTCCCCTGCGCTTTTCCGCGGACACTCTCCGGTTTCTTTGGTTTGCAGCTTCTGCTGGGGCTGCCCCATTGCATATTCGCACTTCAGGGAGTGGGTGTGGACTTTGCCATGAACCCCCCCCCCCCCCCCGCGTCCTTTCTTGTTGCTGCTGTGACAATGATCACAAACAGGGAAGTTTAAAACTGCACAGTTTTGTTACCTTGTAGTTCCAGATGTCAGAAGTCCTTCTGGAAGCGCTAGCAGAGTATCCGTTCCTTGGCTTTTGCGGCTTTCAGAAGCCACCGGGTCCTTGGCAAGAGCCCGGCATCCCCCTGACTCGGCTTCTGCGTCACACATGCCCCTCAGACGCCCTTGCCTTGCTCTTGGTGGGACCCTGTGATGCGTTGGACCCACCCAGAGAGCCTGGGAGAACCCAGGATCCTCAGGAACGCCAGAGTCCTTCTTGCCATGTAAGGGGACATGTCGTAGGACACGGACATCCTCGGAGGGCCACCTTCCATCCCAGAATGGGGCTTATGGGTCTCGAGAGCGTCCTGCGGCACCCGTCCTCCCCCGCTCGTCTTGGGGGTCTTTCGGGGAAAGCTTCCTGAGCGATCTGCAATGTCTCCGGCATCTCCGCGCCTGCTCCCTTGTCCCGGCTTAGCTCCCTCCTTTTCCTTAATTCTTGGGCGTCGTTGGCATTTCCAGCAAGTGCTCCTTCCTTTCGTGCGTTGCTGGACCTTCTGCCAGGGAGGGGGCTCTGTGCCCGGACCAAGCTTGCAGACCCGGGCTCGCTGCCCGCAGCCCCTCGCAGACGCCTGGGTCGTTCGTCCTGCGGGCTTGTCGTCCTGCACAGCGCGGGACGCTCAGACTGTCCCCCGTTGTTTGGGCGCTGAAGGAGTATTTGACCACAGCGAGGGACAGAGGGGTAGGACGCAGTGGGGAGAGGACCAGAAGGTCATCCAGGATTTGGACAATAAATGCTCTGCGTTTCCCTCTGCAGACGCTGTGGAGGACACGTGTGATAAAGCGGTATCAGTCGTAACCAAGGGTAACCACTGTGAGCCAGAACTCTGTCGAGCGTTTTAGTTTTTTTTTTTTTTAATTTTTAAAAGATTTTATTTATTTATTTGACAGACAGAGATCACAAGCAGGCAGAGAGGCAGGCAGAGAGAGAGAGGAAGGGAAGCAGACTCCCCGCTGAGCAGAGAGCCCGATGCGGGACTCGATCCCAGGACCCTGAGATCATGACCTGAGCCGAAGGCAGAGGCTTTAACCCACTGAGCCCCCCAGGCGTCCTTTGTCAAGCATTTTAAACGTATTAACTTACTTACGTGTTCTCGGCACTATGCGGCGAGCTGCTCTTACTTTCCTCATGTCACAGATGAGGAAACCGAGGCACAGGACTTGCTCAAGGCGGTGCAGACGGTCAGGGCGAGAGCCGGTGTCGTCGGCGAGTACGTGATGAACAGGGTTAGATCAGCCTGTCCGGGGGGACAGTAGACGGCGGACTGCTTTTCCTCTGGGCTCACGCCGTGGAGAAGAGACGGTGGCCCCCGTGGGCCGGGACTGGTCAGGGATGGGAAACGGGCACCGACCCTCGAGGGTTTTAGAAAGTTTCCTTAGAAAAGGCGGGATGCCCCCTGCTGGTTGAGCAAATTCAGTTTCTTTCACTGAACTCAAGTCATAAGGTCAGTTTTTAATGATCATTTCCCTCTGCTCCTGATTTAGATCTGTAAGACACTTTACCGGGGGGGAAAAATGTCAGGTTTTCTCGGCGCAAGGGGACTCTGGTTGCTAAGCAACCTGTACGTCAAATTTGGGAATATTCTTCCACTCCAGGGATGGCCTCCTGGCAGACTGGACATTCATAATTTACTACGGGTGGAACATTAAAATTTAAACGTGGAGAGGCTGTCGGCGTTGGTTGCCCTGCACACGTCTTCCGGGGAGAGGGCCCGGCGAGTGTGTTTCCCAGGGACGTTTGTTGCAACTTGCCTCTTTGCAAATTTGCTCAGTATTAATTCTTAATCCATTTGCACTCGGAATCGGCGAGTTCGTAAACGGTTCTGCAAGTCAGCCGCTGCGTGTTCACGCCCCGAGTCCCCCTGGGTCCCCTTCCTGACTCCTCGCCTTGCCTGTTTTCTTTGCATTTGAAATGCTTCAGGACTTCATTTCTGCCTCCTTTGCTCTAACTGGCGAACTCAGGGGCACCTATGGGGCTTCTGATTTTTCATGTGGATGATGTTAAGCTCCAAGCTCATCTTTTTTCTTTCTCTCCTTTTTTGTTCATCTTCCCCTTCCTGCTTCTCCGAGTTGTCGTCTTAAAACACAGTTCTAGGGTTCGCCTGGGTGGCTCCATGGGTTAAGCCTCTGTCTCCAGCTCGGGTCATGATCCTGGGGTCCTGGGATCGAGCCCCACATTGGGTTCTCTGCTCAGCGGGGAGCCTGCTTCCCCCCTTTCTCTGCCTGCTTGTGGTCTCTCTTTCTCTGGCAAATAAAATCTTTAAAAACCCACAGTTCTAACCGTATTACTCTGGCTTAGCAACCTTGACGCTTCCCTAGAGCCTAATGATAACGTCTAACACTCCCGGTCCCCGACTTCAGCGCCTTCCCTGTCTCGCCTCACCCAAACCTGCTCTGCTACTTTGCCAATATATTTTCTCTTCTGGCCACAAAAAAGCTGGGTCTCTTACCCATATGGTCGTCCTATTGTTACGCCTTTGGCGGAAACCGATCTCCGTGTCTAGAAAGAAGCATTTTCCTTCTTTCCGTCAACACTGGTTTCCGGCCATTGTTCCAAACCCTTCTTGCCGAGACCGGTTTGGTGCCACACTCACCTCTGCTCCTCCAGCCTTGTTGGAGACGCTGCATCGAGTCTGTTTATCCGGGGATATGGTCCTCGCACGAGACCCGCGTGTGCTTCAGACCGCGACACACTTCACAGTGATGCGTGTGTCCGGGGCGCACCCAGCCCCGACCGATCGCGGGTGCTCTGCGTTCCGGGGTGCGTGGAGAGGGCAGCTGTGCGGGGCCCACGTGGGACCTGTTCTCTTTCTTGTTTCAAAAGCAAGTCATCTGCAGACTTACCAGTGGCAAGCGATAAATGGCTTACGACGACCTTCGCAGCTGTCTTCTACCATGTCTGTCACCACAGCAGCTCTAACCCGTGGGTTCCTGAGAGCAGGGTCGGCGTTTTACGTGTCTGTAACCCGGCCCCCCGACGCCGTGCCTGCTCCAGAGGAGGGACCGGGAAAATTCTCATCATGTAAACGTACTGAGCAAGCTGAGCTTTTGTGTTCTTGCTGATCATTTTTCTGTGGGAATGAGTTCAGTTTTCATATAACCGTAAATAAAAGTTACAGGAGCCCTTACTCTGAGCTGGGTGGTATGCCAACCTCAAGGACTGGCGGGTCATCCTGAGGAGGAGGCCGCACGAAGGGGCTCCTGCTGCCCAGAATGGGGTAACGTAAGCATCAGAAGGAGCAACAGATGCGAAGTCTCCTCGGGTGTCCAGGAAAAGCTCACGCTCTCCCTTACCCAGCGATCGCACCTGTAACTTGGGTTTATTTCGACCTGGACCCATTCCCCCACACCAGCCGGGGGTCCTCGGGGCGGTTCCCTCATGACTCTGTCTTTCTGGGGTTAGTGTGAGACGCCAGTGAAGGGCTCCATCCCACAAGACTGCACTCCCTCCGGGTGCCACCAGCGAGTCCCAGGTTGTCCCCTGTGGGCCGACCGGCCGTAACTACTTGGGATCAGGAATTCGCTAGAGCCGCTCATAGAGCTCGGGAAACACGGACCTTCGCCGGTCGACGAGGTAACGAAATTCACCATGAGAGCACGGATGGGCTGCCAGGTGAAACCGTACACCATGTGAAGTCCGGAACGTTCTGGAACACAGAAGCTTCTGTCTCTGTGGAGCTGGGGTGTGGCACCCTCGGGCTGCTGGTGGCCACGTTCACTTTGTGGAGGCCTCGTGAGCCCCGCAGTCTGGGAGTCTTGGTGACGTCTTCATCACACGGGCATGGCCAGTTTGCGGCTCCCCATTCTGCGGGGAGGGGCTGTATGTTCCCAGCATCTCGCCTCGGCTTGGTCTTTCTGGTCTCCTGCCCCCACACAGGGGCCCACCTAGAACCGCCTCATTAGAACAAAAGATCTCCTATCACTCAGAAAATTCCACGGGATTTGGGAGCTCTGTCAGGAAGAGGGTTAAAGGCCAATCTTAGCAGGAACTGGGTTCAGAGACCAATATATATGTGTTATATTATATATATAAAATCTATCTTAATATAATAATTTAAATTTTAAATAAGTATTTAATATTATTGTAAATATTTTATATTACATATATAATATATGATACATATATATATTTCTTATTATTTTGCAGTGGACTATCTGTAGGACGGGGACCTCGTTTCTGTCACACATTGAAACACCTTGAAAGGAGTGGGGAATAGGGAAGAGGGTGGTCGGTTCTGGGTGAAGGTGGGTCATGGGTGTCGCTCCTACCCCAGTGTGGTCCTATAATGTGTCTGACGCTGTGAGACAGTCAGGGACATGGAATTATGGACGGGAATTAGGTGATCCTGAGGAATTACTGTTTATTTTGTTAGTGTGGAATGGTGTGCGGTTACGTAAGACTAAGTTTTTCATAGACGCGCAGTGAAGTATGTAGGGGTGACATGACCTAGTACGTGATGTGTGCCTTACCGTGTTCTGCAAAAAAGGGGTTCAGAGGTCCAGAGGACAGGTCGAGTCCACATACATGCGTACACGTGTATAGATACTTATCTTCCACTTGCGTTTTAATTTCCACGGCGGTAAATTCAATGATCCCCGAGTGTCTGATGAGACAGGGTTCTTTGTTAGAAAACCTGCCGGTTCCGGTTGGTGGGCCCTGGGGTCTGCCTGCTTTCATGGCTCTTATCTTGACCTGTTTGGTTTTCTGGGGCACCTGTGTTCGGCGGGGCCAGCATCCCTCTGAGGCAGAGCAGGGATGTACGCGCTTCCAAAAAGAACTTGTAATCTCAGGCATAGTAGTCTTCATGCGAATGCTATTAATTACCCATGAAATTTATATAGTCCTTGGAGCCGTTCTGGTTAGATGCATAAATAGCAGAGTGCATAGAATATTTTTCGTATCTACTTCCTTTTGTTATTGAATGTCCTTGGAAGTCATATTGAGGGATTTATTTGAAAGGATCTCCAATCCAGGTCGGCTTTCTGCCTGAGTAGTCCCACGGAAGCCTGAGTTCAACTAAGATCTTACTTACGCTTGAGAAAATATCTAAATCTTAATGTGTTCATTTTCATCTAAAAAAATGACCAATTTTCACTTAGCATATTGTTTGTTGCAAAGAAAGTTATATTTTGTGATGAAGTCAGCCTTTTAAAATAAGGCATAATGCCTACAGGCAAAATAATTAAAACATGAGAAAGCTCGGAGTTTAAATTTCTTCAACAAATTTGACATAAAATACAAGATAAAAGCATTTTGGAGCTCCCTGTTTATTTTTTAACGAACTCTAGATTTGACAAATCGAGTTTTGCAACCCCTGATTGAAACCGACATCTACGACATGCTTCAAAAGTACCGACCACGTGAAAAATTAGCACGAGGATATGTCAGAGAACCCATTTTCAAATTAGTCACTGCTGTGATTCTATGTCGGGCGTTACTGTTGGCTCTCCTACAGAGACCTTACTGTGCTCTCACTTCCCACTGCCTCTTCTTTATCCGGATTTCCCTGTAATAGAGAGTGAACTCATCCCCGGTGCTCCCTATCCGGGTTTGCTGGAGAGGACTCTTTCTTCCCGTGCCCGACCCTGCCTTTGTCTTCGAGTCTCTGCTTATTCTCCAAGGATTGACAGAGTCCCTCACAGGGACACACTGGCCCCTGTTCTCCCTCTGACTAGCCCACGGGTTTTTCCATTGTACCGTCAGGGTGTTACTTGGAGGAGCTAAGTGCAGACACACCTCCCCATCATGCTTTCAGATCGGTCCCAGTGAGATCGATGAAATTAAAAATTCGCAGAGCAGGCTGCGGACCAAACGGGCGGTGCCTTCCCTCTCTGAGCGAGGGCTGTTGGCTGGAGAACAGGTGGCTGGGTTGGGGTGAGTTACTTTTTTGTCCTTGCTTTGCACCTGCCCGAGCTGCTAGTGATCGCTGACCTGTCCACGAAGGGGAGAGCTACAGCACGAAAAGGAAACAGCCCGGGCCTTGGCAGCTGGAGTCCTGGGGAATGACTCTCCCTCCTACCATAGGGTCAAACCTCCAGAAAATGTCCTGTTTTAGTATAGAGTTTCGCTTACAGGATTTGATTTCTGAACGTGTTGAGCATGTAAGAAATTACCCCCAGAAGCCCTGAGCTATCCGTCAGTCTGCCCCCGAGCCCCTGGCCAGGCCACTCTCCAGTCACTGCATTGCTCTCCAATGACAGTCTTCCTGGGCCCAAAGCGAGAAGGGGGGTCAGAAAACCAAATAGAGAGGATAGAAAGTTCCCCCTCAATTCCCTCCTGACATTTTAATTTTCTTGGGGGAAGATGACGAGGGATAAAGCAAGGGGGTACAACCTTGGACTTTTCTGTACCAACATCAGAACCAAGGAACTTCTAGTCTTGCAGAATTCTAGAATTTTCAACTGGAAGAGGTCTTAAGCGTTACCTCTACCTTTCCAAAGATGTTTCTACAATGTCCTGTCGGCACTGCCTCCCCATGAGGACCTCCAGGACCAAGAAACCCCCTCTTCAATGTGGGGCGGCCAGTTTCTGTCTTTGTGTGACGAGGTTGTGTTTCGTTGCCTGACCTGCTGGGTTCAGATCCCACCAGTTTGTCCTGGTCCTTGAGACGAGACCGTCGCAGAATCGGACTCTGGTTTTCGATGGTCCCCCAGAGCGTGGCGGCAGCTGTCAGAGTTTCTCAGGTGGAATGATTTCTGGCCCCTCACCCTATTCTGAATTTGCTCTGGTTTATTCTTTTTTTTAATGTGTTGAGATATAGTTTCCATACAATAAATTACGCATATAAAGTGATTTAAAGCAGTTTGTTGAGGCTTGATAAATTATACCCTTAGGAGAGTACCGCAGTATTGAAGACATCAGAGATTTCCACCACCCCCGAATTCCCATAGACCCCTCGCAAGCGGCTCCTGCCAGCGTGCTCCCGGCCCCTGTGCCCGGCTGGCCTGTGTCTGTTGCTACAGACGAGTGTGCATCGTGTGGAACTTTGTATTAAGGGTACCGTACAGCGTATGTATTCTCACGTCATTCTGAAATTCATCCACGTTGTTAGGTATCACGATTCATTTCCTTTTGTTGTGGAGTAACATTCTCTGTGTGGATATGCCACAACTCACTGATACATTCCCTTGTTGATGGAATCTTTTTTTTTTTTTTTTTTTTAGCATCATAAGAATGTGAAATACAGCATTCTTGCACAAGTCTTTTTTTGAAATTTTTTTTTTAATAAACATATAATGTATTATTAGCCCCAGGGGTACAGGTCTGTGAATCGCCAGGTTTACACACTTCACAGCACTCACCAAAGCACATACCCTCCCCAATGTCCATAATCCCACCCCTCTCTCCTGGCCCCCCTCCCCCCAGCAACCCTCAGTTTGTTTTGTGAGATTAAGAGTCACTTATGGTTTGTCTCCCTCCCAATCCCATCTTGTTTCATTTATTCTTCTCCTACCCCCCAAGCCCCCCCATGTTGCATCTCCACTTCCTCATATCAGGGAGATCATAGGATAGTTGTCTTTCTCCGACTGACTTATTTCGCTAAGCGTGATACGCTCTAGTTCCATCCATGTCATTGCAAATGGCAAGATTTCATTTCTTTTGATGGCTGCATAGTATTCCATTGTGTATATATACCACATCTTCTTGATCCATTCATCTGTTGACGGACATCTAGGTTCTTTCCATAGTTTGGCTATTGTAGACATTGCTGCTGTAAACATTCGGGTGCATGTGCCCCTTGCACATGTCTTTTTATAGACATCTGTTTTCATGTATCTTGAGTAAACACCTAAAAATACAGGTGGTCCCATAGACGATGTTGGTGTCCCTTTGGAATTTACATGTTGAGACCTAATCCCCAACGTGGAGGTATTTGGAGATGAGGCCTGTGGGAGGCGATGGCGTGGGGGGGCAGAGGCCTTGTGCACAGCAGTGACGCCCTTGCAGAAGAGCAGCGGGAGGGTCCTGGCCTCTGCTGCATGGGAAGACCCAGCCCGAAGACGGGCGTCAGCGATCAGGAAGCGGGGTCTCACCCGACACTGAATCCATCAGCACCTCAGTGTTGAACCTGAAGCCACCGAGTTGTGAGAAATAACGTTTCTGCTGTTGAAGTCACCCGGGCTGTGATACTGTTGCTGCAGTGGTCCAGACGGACGGTGGCAGGTGCTTGTATGGCTTTTAAGAAATTACCAGGGAGCCCGATGGCTCAGTCGGCAGAGTGTGTGACTCTTGGTCTTGGAGTCGTGAGTTTGAGCCCCAGGCTGGGTGTAGAGATTACTTAAAAAACAAATAAAATAGAATAAAATAAAAATGGCCGAACTGTGTTCCAAAGTGGTTGTGGCATTTATACTCCCATGATCAGCGTATGAGATTTCCAGTTATTCTATATCCTTGTCAACACTGATATTATCAGTCTGTTCAATTTTAGCCATTGTACTGGGGGTGCAGTGGTATGTAATTGTGGTTTCTATTTTCATTTCCCTAATGAGTAACGACAGGCATCTTTTCATGTGTCTGTTGGCTAATTGTATTTTTTCATTTGTGGAGCTCTTTTCAAATTTTTACTAGGCTTATTTTCTTATTATTTGTCTGTAAGAGCTCTTTATATATTCTAGATTTATATCCTTTATCCGATGTAGTTGTTGCAAATATTTTCTTCCGGTCTCTGGTTTGTTCTCTCATTTTCTTAACAATGGCCTTTCAAGTGCAAATACTTTTATTTTTATCAAGGAAGTGTATCATTATTTTCTGGTTTGATTTATGCTTTTTGGGTCTGATAACTCTTTGTCCCAAGGTCATAAAGATTTCTTCTAATTTATTCCAGTATTTTATAGTTTTTAGCTTTTATATTCAGGTCTGTGGTCCGTTCTGAGCTCATTTTTAGTTACGATATGCAGTAATGGTCAGTGTTTATCTTTCCCGCCGGGGGACACCCAGGTGTTAGAGCACCTTTTAATTTAATTGTATTTTATTTTATTTTTTCACCTTTGCCAAAGTCCTTTTTTGGCAAAGTCCTTTATGTTTATTTCTTTTTCAAGTTTTTATGTGAATTCCGGGTTGTTAACCTCAGTGGAATATTGGTTTCAGGTGTGGAGTTGGTGACTCAGCACCCCGTGCTCAGCACAAGTGCTGTCCCTCATCCCCATCCCCCACCCAGCCCATCCCCCACCCGCCGCTCCCGGCATCCCCCACTGTGTTCTCGATCTATAGTTAAGTAGTGTTGGTTACAGTTAAGTAGTTATATAGTTACAGTTTCCTGCTTTGCCCCCCTCTTTTCTCCCCTCTATGTTCATCTGGTTTGTTTGCTAAATTCCACAGATGAGCGAAATCACATGGAGTTTGTCTTTTCTGACTGACTTGTTTCGCTCAGCATCATTCTCTCTGGCTCCATCCGCGTCCTCGGAAATGGGAAGGCTTCGTCTTCTGTGCGGCCGAGTTTCACCCCGCGGTGTCTGTGTGTCTGTGTGTCTGTGTGTCTCACTTCTTCATCCTTTCATCCATGAGCGGACGTTTGGGGTCTTCGCGTAGTTTGGCTGTTGTCCATCATACTGCTGTGAACGTTGGGGCACGTGGATCCCTTTGAATTAGAATTTTTGTCTCTTTTGAGTAAATACCTAGTGGTGCAACATTGTAGCACCGTTTATTCATTAAGCAAACCAACAAAAGCAACCTTTTGTCACTGAATCACCACCTTTGTGACATACCGAGTGACGGGATACATGGATGCTTCTATTTCTTCGCTTTTTATTCTCCTCCAGTGACCTCTAATTCTATCGTATATAGTTTTTCAGGTCCTCTGCCCATTTTTTATTTAATTAATTTGTTTTTTTTTTTTTTCAAAGATGCGTTTATTTATTGGCGAGAGAGCAGGAGCACAGGAGTGCGAGGGAGGCGCAGAGGGAGAGAATCCTCAAGCGGGCTCCCCGCTGAGCGCAGAGCCTGACTCGGGGCTCGATCTCACGACCCCGAGACCGTGATCTGGGTGGAAATCAAGAGTCACACACTCCCCCAACTGAGCCACCCAGGCGCCCTGTGTTAAAGATGACTGCAGTTTTGTTCACTGGTGCAGTGACTTTTCCCCTCCCCTTCCTCTCTCTCTCTCTGTTTCTTTCTTTCTCTTCCTTCCTTCCTTCCTTTCTTTTCTTTCAACTGTAGTTTGCTTTTCCTGTGATTCTCTAGTTCGCTTTCGCTCCCGTTCTTGCTTGGACACAGCGCACCAGGGCTCTGCGTGTCTGGCTGCTGGGCACCTGCCCCCAAGGGTTCTAGGAAGAAGTGACAAACGGTCTGAACGTGGCCGAGAAGATACGGGAGCACTTTCCTGGTAGACCTGTCACATAGCCTCATGGCGTCCTTTGTGGGCCAGGATGACCCTACTTTTAAAACTCAGGGGAGTCTCAGAAAGCAAGTGATAAGCGGCAAGGCTGTGGTCCGTGGCTCTCGGATTGAGTCTTTCTCCAGGCGTCCTGCCCTCTGCCTGGTCACGGTCAGGCCGGGCTCGTGGGTCTCCCCGTAGGTAGCCGTTTCACTGACGCGTCTGTGACTGTCCAGGAGAGCAGTGACAAAAAGCAAGGGCCGGGAGCTGGGGACGCCGCCGGGCTGTCTCCTGCTCTCATTCTGTTTCAGAGCTGTGTGACCTGTGACAAATGTCTTGGTTTCTTTGTCCTTCAAATAGAATAATGATACCTTCCTGGCCAGATTGTGTGTGTGTGTGTGAAGCTCAATGGCTGAATAACTTTTATTACTACTTTAAACTCTCTGAACTTGAGTTTATGCCTATATAAATATAATATTGTGTAAACAGGAGAACAACCTCGGTGCTATTTTGGAACCAAGATAAAGTGATGTAGTACTTGGTATTTGGTAAATTCTCAAAAATTCTTTCCCTTCTGTTCCTGCTTGACTTTTGAGGCCTTGTTGTTGGCAGTTTTTCCCCCTGCAGGTCAATAAATTTGTGCTCACGTATCAGACTCAATAACGCAGGTTTTCATGTGATTTTTTTATTCCGTAATTTGTCCATTCACTCACCCAGCCATTTATTACGGATCTTCTCTCTGCCAGCTGCTAGGCATTTTAGGAATGTATCTTATGACATTTTGAAAAATTTTTATTTTATTATTTATGTTAGCCACCATACAGCACCTCACTGGCTGTTGATGTAGCCACGGCTCATTGCTTGCGTAGAACACCCAGTGCTTCCTGCAGCGCGCACTCCTTAATCCCCGTCACAGGCTCCCCCACCCCCACCCCATCCCCTCCAAAACTCTCAGTTTCTTTCCTGGAGTCCACAGTCTCTCATGGTTTGTCTTCCCCGCTGATTCCCCCCTTTCATTTTTCCTTTCCTTCTCCTAATGTCCTCCATGCTGTTCCTTATGCTCCACACATAAGTGAAACCATATGATCATTGACTCTCTCTGCTTGACTTATTTCACTCAGCATCACCTCCTCCAGTCCCGTCCATGTTGCTACAAGAGTTGGGTATTCGTCCTTTCTGATGGAGGCATCATACTCCATAGTGTATATGGACCACATCTTCCTTATCCATTCGTCCATTGAAGGGCATCTTGGTTCTTTCCACCGTTTGGTGACTTTGGCCATTGCTGCTTTGAACCTTGGGGTACAGAGGTCCCTTCTTTTCACGACATCTGTATCTTTGGGGTAAATACCCAGCAGTGCAATTGCAGGGTCATAGGGAAGCTCTATTTTTAATTTCTTAAGGAATCTCCACACTGTTCTCCAAAGTGGCTGCACCAACTTGCATTCCCACCAACAGTGTAAGAGGGTTCCCCTTTCTCCGCATCCTCTCCAACACACGTTGTTTACTGTCTTGTTGATTTTGGCCTTTCTAACTGGTGTAAGTTGGTATCTCAATGTGGGTTTGATTTGAATCTCCTGATGGCTAGTGATGATCAACATTTTTTCTTGTGTTTTTCAGCCATTAGTATGTCTCCTTTGGAGAAGTCTCTGTTCATGTCTTCTGCCCATTTTTTGACTGGATTATTTGTTTTTTGGGTGTTGAGTTTGAGAAGTTCTTTATAGATCTTGGATACCAGCCCTTTATCTGTAGTGTCATTGACAAATATCTTCTCCCATTCTCTTTGCTTTGTTGACTGTCTCCTTTGCTGTGCAGAAGCTTTTTATCTTGACGAAGTCCCAGAAGGTTATTTTCACTTTTGTTTCCATTGCCTTTGGAGACGTGTCCTGAAAGTTGTTGTGGCTGACATGGAAAACATTAATACCTATGTTTTCCTCTAGAATTTTAATAGATTCCTGCCTCACACTGAAGTCTTCCATCCATTTCGAGTTTATCTTTGTGTATGGTGTGAGAGAATGGTGGAGTTTCATTCTTCTGCATACACCTGTCCAATTTTCCCCAATTATTTGGAGGTTTGCAACTTTAATGGCTCTGAAGCTCTTCTGGGAGTTGGGGTGACAAGTTTAAATCAGCCACTACCTTATCTAGACTCGGTAAAGCCCTATTCAGTGCTGGTCCTTCTACCTAAAATTTCACACAGGTGCAAGTGACCAGTATTTATTCTTAGCTCAGTTACTCAGTTTATCTCAAACCTGGGATAAAATTTAACAAATAGCTCTTCGTTTTTCCTCTGAGTAGATCAAAGAATCTGGGTATATCTAGATGTCTCCGTTGTTCTGAACCTTTGGTAAAGGCATGGCTGTCAGGAAAGACTAAACTGCAGCTCCAAATCACCCATGGGCCCCTCCTGGAGCTGAAGTTCTGGGGCTCTTCCTCATGCCTGATATTTTCTGATCTCTGGGAGAGAGACACGGACGATGCCACCAGGCCCCATATCCAGCCTGGCATTCCTGAGACTTGGGGTGACTTAACCATGGCCATGAATTTTTAAAATCCTTTTAAAGATTGTTTTGCAGGCGGTTGTGGCTGTTGATCGTCTAGCTGGCTTAGAGTGGACGTTGTGATCAGAGTCGGGGCGGTGGTTGCTAGAAGACCGTGAGACGCTTTCTTAACTAGGTTCAGAGTCATTAATGACATAAAGGGACCAGACAGTGGAACTCAATGGCAGCCAAAGAGAACTTAGAGGGAGAGAGAGGGTATAAACAGTGGACCAGTGGGAGCTGTAGAGGGTGAATGGCACACTTCACTTTTTTGGGAGCACGTTTCTTCTTCAGGTCTTTCTTCTGAGAAGGAGGAGCAGTGCAGTTGAGTTTTGGTCCTTTGTTCCGCAATTATGTATTTCTCTCCCACCTCATCGAGTCTGTGGATATGTAGAGGAGGGATGATAAAGACGTAGATGTCGCCATCTGTGTCCTTGAAGAATCCACCACAAACGGGGCCCAAAATACATCTCTATGAAACTGGCAAGTGAAGGGAACTCTGGTAATTGTATCGGCCAGTTCATAACAAAGACAGATACGATAATAGGGTTGCATTAGCCTGGCACCGAGTCAGAACACCATTCCTTGCCTTTGCTAGTTAAAATCCATAAATCTGGTTTTGAAAATATATTGGAAGAGACAGATGGGCACAATGTCTCGTTTCATGCAAACATTATAAATAAAACATTTCTTGTAATCCTTGGAATTTTGTTTGGTGCATTTTAAAAGGTCTATATTTTAAAGCCCTGAGCTGCAGATTCACTAGAAAATGTAATTTTACTACTGATGCTAACCATAAATACATATCCATGTAATTTTCTACAGCCTGAATAACTTGTTTTTTCCAATGTATTCACAGTCTGCTTCACAAGTAATCAACTTTCGGTTCCCCGCCCTGACGATTATTGAGTTCATGGATTGTCAATGTGGAGATTTCATCCCAGGACCTCTTCCCAAATTCATGATCCAAGTCCCTCTTTGTATTTTTTCTTTCCTTTTCTTTTCTTTTTTTTTAAAGGGTGTGTTGAGAAAATGTCAACTAATTTTAGGGTTAAGTTCAGGGGAGAAATAATTTTGCTGTCCAAAAAGCTGCCATGATATCCCCAAACCATATAGAAATGGTTTCTGGCCGTGATCCTGGGTTATAAAGATGTGAGAACAGACCCCCTCTTGCCGGGACGGGAATTCTTCTCTGAAGTTCGTGTCTCCTTGCTTAGCATATCGAGGGCACTTAGGAACTCGTTATTCTTACTGGCACAATCCTGTCTTCTTTATCCTGCCCTGACCATTTGTGCCAAGTGTCTTGGAGCTTGGGGTAATCAGTTGCTACAGCTCCCTTGACAGGACTATGCTTCATAAATATTTCATGAGCTCTTAAAAATGTTGCCAAATGACTCTGGTCAGACTAAATACTTTGGAAATTAGAATATTAGACCTCAAGTGGACCCTGTGGATTATTTTCTCCAACATTTGCCTTGAAGGGAAGGAAAAACCATCTCAGAGATACTAAGTGGTTCTCCACATCCACAGCGCCCATGAGTAGTGGTGTCGAAACTAGAAGGTTTGTCTCCTGAGTTCTCAGTCCGATATTCTTTTCTCTATTAAATAATTTTAGGGGCGCCTGGGTGGCTCAGTGGGTTGAGCCGCTGCCTTCGGCTCAGGTCATGATCTCAGGGTCCTGGGATCGAGTCCCACATGGGGCTCTCTGCTCAGCAGGAAGCCTGTTTCCCTTCCTCTCTGTCTGCCTGCCTCTCTGCCTACTTGTGATCTCTGTCTGTCAAATAAATAAATAAAATCTTTTAAAAAAATAATTTCAGTAGGATCCCTAGATTCTTGGTTAGCACTAAGCTAACCAAGCTACCCAAGTGTACCTGACTTACAACATGGTATTACCTTCAGGCGTTCAGCATAGCGAGTCCATATTACACGTGTTACGAAGTGATCCCGGTAAGACTAGTTGCCGTGTCACCATGCACGGTTGTTACAGTGTCATTGACGATGTTCCCAGTGTGGTCCATGCTGTCCTGGTGACTGACTTATTTTACCACTGCCGGCTGTACCTGCTAATCTCCCTCACCCACCATCCCCCCCAGCCACCACCGGGTTATTTTCTGTAATTTAAGAGGCTGTTTCTGATTTGTTTTGTTTTCTCTGTTTTTTCTTTTTGAGGTTCCACATAGAAGGAGAATCATATGGTATTTGTCCTTCTCTGTCTGGCTTATTTCCCTTAGCTTTATACGTTTAGGTCTATCCATAGATATGTATTTTTTCTTTGGTGGACACTTGGGCTGCGTCCATACCTTGGCTGTTGTGCATAAGGCCGCAGCGAGAGGGTGTTGTTCTGACATCGTTACGCTACAACAGTTCCCATCGAGTTGGTCATGCGATGTCTATAAATGGCTTAGCGCCTAGTAAGCCGTCAGTAAATGTTAACAAGTCTCAGTTTTCTTCTCTTCCTCCTCCTCCTATTATGAACGTCTTTACTTTCCTTTTGACATTTTCGTGCCGGTGGTTGCCAGCAAGTGGACGTGAATCTACTCGTAGCGTCGGGAGGACACTTGGCGTATTTGCGACTCGCTCGCCCCTCCCCCGTGACCCGTCTTTCTCTCGTTGGCTGGAAGTCTCAGTGAGAAGGGGTAAAATCGTTCGTTTTTATCGGTTAGGGCTGCATCTCACGCCAAGTGACAGGAATGTTGATGGCCAGTGGCTTGAATCACCAAGATAATGATTTTTCACTTCGTAAGAAATCTGAAAGGAACAGATGCAGGAAGACACTGACCCCCTTGAGTCTTCAGGCTTTTTCCAGTTTCCTGGCCCATCTCCAATAGCCGTTGGGTTTCGCCCTCTTGTTGGGTGCCTCATGGCCTCAAGATGGCTGCCTGCGGGTCGCATCACGCACACATCTGGAAAGACCCGAGGGAAAGATGAGGCACAACACCTCCACCTTCCAAGACTCTCTCAGAGTCTGTCTTTGTCCTCCGGCATTTTCGAGCTAGACCTGCAAGACGGGGACCGCCCTGGCTGCACGGGCAGCTGGAAACGTGAATCATTAGCTTTTCGCTCAGTCGAGGATGGTAAGGGGAGGAGGGCCGGTCGGCGCGGCGGCCGGTCGGCCAGCGAGAAAGCTGTGTCTGGACGGCAGGGCGTGTGCCCGTCTCGCTGCGCTTTCTCTGGTCTGAATCCAACCCTTTGTGGTGCGACGGCTTCCTTGCTGGAGTCCCACTTGCTTCCAGACGATTTTCGGTGCGAGTCCTGCCGCAGAAGGTCTCGTCGACACGTCACGTCAACGCTCCGGCGAGTCTTAGCCGTTTCTGTGGCTTTCCGGGTCCTGCCGTCCGTAGACCCAAGTCATGGGCCGTCGCCTTGAAGAAGCTGGAGCAGCAGGTTCTGGGCCGAGGTCAGCGGTGCTCGTCGGACCTATGCTAGGTCTTTTTTTGCTGTCAGACTCCTCAATCTCCTATCTTTGTAAGGCTTCTGCTTACTTGCTTTTACTTTTTTAAAGCTTTCCCCCCCCCCCCCCCCCCCCCCCCCCCCGTTAACCACCAATTTGGAAACCGTGAAATGCATGGATCTTCAGTGCCCAGTTTGATGAGTTTTAGTAAGTAGGTATGCCCCTGGGGTCTCATTAATGCATGTTCCCCCGTGACCATGTGTATTCATAACAAAGTAGCACACCCTGGGGGATTTAAGCACCGGAGACCTATCGTCTCACATTTCCAGAGGTCGGAAGTCTGCGATCAACGCGCCCGCCGGCCGTGCTCCCTCTGAAGCCTGGAAGGGAGACTCCTTCCTTGCCTCCTTTTGGCTTCTCCTGGTTTCGAGGATCTCTGGAAATCTTTGGCCCCGGAGCTGCGTACATCCAGCCTCTGCTTTCCTCATCGCGTGGCCCTGTGAGATCCGCCTGCTCGCGGCCGTCTACCTACAAGGACACTCAGGGCCTCCTCGTAACTAACGACATCCGTGCGGCCGTATTTCCGAGTGAGGTCCCCGTCTGAGATGCTGGCGGTGAGGACTCCGATGCGTCTCTTGGGGGCCCGGAATTCACCCCGAACTCCATGTGAACCTACCCATGCCCTTACCCCAGGTAATGCGTTACACAGGGGAGAGGGTCAGCAAGCTTTTTTGCATAAAGGACCTGGTAGTAACGATTTAGCACTTGTGGGCCAGATTCTCTATTCCAACGACTCAGCTCCGTCGTGGTGGTGCAGAAGCAGCCGCAGATGGGGGTGAGCGTGCGAGCGTGGTCGTGTCACAGTCACATCACATTTGCAGAAACGGGAGGCCGGCAGCTTTGGGTCCAGGGGCTGTTGTTTGCTGACTCTTACGTTAAAACTCGTCCATCACCCCAGAGAGCTCCATCAGGCCTCCTTCCTGGTCCGTCCTCACTCGCAGAGGCAAACACCGTGCGGGGTTCCGTCACGGCAGACGAGCATCCTGCCCGTCGCGGGACTTGGTACGAACAGAACCGCACGCCGTGGTTCTTGCGTGTCTGTCTTTGTCATGTCTGCGAGATCCAGCTATGTTGGTTCGCGTCTCGGGATCATCTTCTGTTGGTTCCTTTTCCGGCTTTATGCAGGTGTAACTGGCAAGATGTCCGTGTGTTTTGAGCGTACAGCACGAGGGTCTGCGGACGTGGACTCTGGGAAGGAACGGCAGAGTGATTAATGTCACCTCACAGTTACATTGTGTGTGTGTGTGTGCGCGCGCGTGTGTGTGTATACATGTGCACTCGAACTCACAAGATCTGCTCTCGGGGCACATTTCAGATCTCACACATGTAACACAGGATTGTGGGCTCTAGGCACAGGGGATCCTCAGAACTTACTCATAACTGCGCGTCTGTATTCTTGGACCGACGTGGTGCCCTGCCCCCAGCCTGCAGCCCCCCAACCCACTTTTCTCCTCTGTCCCTTGGCTTTTGCCTTTTGTTTTGGACCCCGCATGCAAGGGGTCCCCCACAGCGTCAGGGTTTCTCTGACTGCTTTGTTTCCCTCAGCACAGGGCCCCAAACACCCCCGCACACCGTCCCACGTGTCCGGATGTCCTTCCTTGTGGTCGAAAGATACTTCACCGTCTCTGTACAGCCACACACGTTTGTCGCATCTTCTTTGTCCGTTTACGCACTGACGGGTACTTAGCTTGTCCCCGCGTTTTGGCTGCCGGGAATAATGCTACGAAGAACATGGGAATGCGGACAGCTCATCGGGACGGTGATTCCATTTCCTTCAGATACACACTCACCACTGGGAGTGGGGCATTATATGGTAGATCTGTTTTCAGGTTTTGGGGGAATCTTTACACTGTTTCCATACCGGCTGCACCAGTTCTCACGTGCCAGCGCTTGTGATGGTAGACGTCCTAGCAAGGGGGAAGTGACACCTTGTTGTGGTTTAATTTACATCTTCCTGATGAGTCGTGTAGAACATCTTCTCATATAACGTTTGGCCTTTTGTGCATCTTGCTTAGAAAAATGTCTGTTTAAGTCTACCGCCCATTTTTTAATGGTTTATTTGCTATTTATTTATATGCTGTTGAGTTGTAAGAGTTCCTTATATATACTGGATACTAACTTTTTTTTTTTAAACATATAATGTAGTATCTGTTTCAGGGATACAGGTCTGTGATTCATCAGTCTCACACAGTTCACAGTGCTCACCGTAGCACATGCCCTCCCCGGTGTCCACCACCCGGCCACCCCATCCCTCCCCCGTGCCTCCACTCCAGCAGCCCTCAGTCTGTTTCCTGAGACCAAGAGTCTGTTATGGTTTGTCTCCCTCTCTGGTTTCATTCCCCACCCCTTCCCCTATGATCCTCTGTCTTGTTTCTCAAATTCCTCATATCAGAGAGATCATATTATAATTGTCTTTCTCTGATTGACTTATTTCGCTCAGCATAATACCCTCTAGTTCCATCCACGTGGTTGCAAATGGCAAGATTTCAGTTTTATGATGGCTGCATAGTATTCCATTGTGTGTGTGTGTGTGTGTATTACATATCACATCTTCTTTACCAAATACTGAGTTCTTAACAGATACATGGTTTGCAAATGTTTTCCCCCATTTGTTAGGTTTTCTTTAAACTTTGTCTATGGTTTTCTGTGCAGACACTTTTTATTTAGTTTAATGTAGTTCTTCTTACTGATTTTTGCTGTGCCATTCCTTGTTTTGGGCATCAAATCCAAAAATATCATTGCTAAGATCAACATCAAGGAGTTGTTTTGTTTTGCCTGTTTTCCTCTAGGAGTCCTATGATACCAGGTCTTATGTTTAAGTCTTTAATGAAATTTGAGTTGATTTTTATGAATGAGAGAAGAGCCCAATCTCAGTCTTACGCATGTGGGTACCTTCTGTTCCCGGCACCGTGGAAGAGAGTATCCTTTCCTCACTGTGTATTTTTGGTGCTTTTGTAAAAAAAAAAAAAAATCAGCAGAGTCTATATATGTGGGTTTATTTCCAGGCTCTCTCTTCTGTTTGGTTGACCTGTGGTGAGGGGCAGGGGAGGTTGTGCCAGTGCCATACGGTTTTGATCCCTGAAGCTTTGTCATATGGTCTGAAATCAGGAAGGTTGACGCTTCTTACTCAAGATTGCTTTTCTTTTGCTTTTCTTACTCAAGATTGCCTCGGTTATTTGAGGTCTTTTGTGGTTTCATAGGAACTTTAGGAGTGTTTTTCTGTTTCTCTGAAGAATGCCATTGGATTTTTAAAAATTGGTGTATATATTGGGTGTGATACACAACTAATGAATCATTGAGCACCGCATCAAAAATTAATGATGTACTGTACGCTGGCTAACTAAATGTAATAAAAAAATTCGTGTGTACTATTAGTCTCAGGTTACAACATAGTGGTTCAGTGGTTCAATATTTGTATATATTGAGAAATGATGGCTCGGATAAGCCTCGCTGACATCTGTCACCATACATGGCTACAGAATTCTCTCCCTTTTCTCTCTCTCTCTTTTTAAAGATTTAATTTATTTATTCATGAGGCCTAGAGAGAAAGAGAGGCAGAGGCAGAGGGAGAAGCAGGCTCCCTGCTCAGCAGGGAGCCCAACATGGGACTCAGTCCCAGACCCTGGGATCATGACCTGTGTCAAAGGCAGACACTTAACCAACTGAGCCACCCAGGCACCCCGAGAATTGTTTTTCTTATGATGACAACTTTTAAGATCTAGTTCCTTAGGTTTTTTGTTTTTTTTTTTTTTTGTCTGTTCGTTTTTAAGATTTTCTTTACTTATTTGTCAGGGTGGGTGGGCGGAGAGAGAGAGAAAGAGTGAGAACACACAAGCAGGGGGAAGCAGAAGACCGAGGGGGAAGCAGGCTCCCCACTGAGCAAGGAGCCCGATGCGGGACTCGATCCCAGGACCCTGAGATCATGACCTGAACCGAAGGCACAGGCTCAACCCACTGAGCCACCCCGGAGCCCCTTGTTCTAAGTGCATAGATTTTTCACCTTCTTGGTTAAGTTTATTCCTATTAAGTGTTTCATTCTTTTTGAAGCTAATGTGAATGGCTTTTAATTTCTTTTAATCCCTTTTCTGACTAGTTCATCGTTCTCGCAGAGGGACACAACTGATTTTTCTGTCGATTCTGCAGCCTGCAACTTTGGTGAATTCATTTGTTTGCTTTAGAAGGGTTTTGGTGGCATCTTGAGGTTGCGCATATATAAGATCACGTCATCTGGAGAGACAGTTTCATCTCTTCTTGTAACTGTTAATGTGGCGTATCACGTGCATTGATTTCTATACATCGAACCAGCTCTGCGTCCGGAGATAAATCCCACTTGGTCATGGTGTGTGATCCGTTTACTGTGCTGTTGGATGAGGTCTACTGATGTTTGCTTGAAGAAGTTTGCATCTGTGTTCATCAGGGTGTGTAATTTTCCATTTTTACATAGTACACAGATCTGGCTTCCGTGTCAGGGTAGTGCGAACCTTGTAAAATGAGTTTAGAAGTGTTTTTTCCCTTCCAACTTTTTGGGAGACTTTAAGAAGCATTGATTTTAATTAATATTAATTTTTCTTTAAATGTTTGGTAGAGGGGTGCCTGGGTGGCTCAGTGGGTTAAGCCGCTGCCTTCGGCTCAGGTCATGATCTCAGGGTCCTGGGATCGAGTCCTGCATCGGGCTCTCTGCTCAGCGGGGAGCCTGCTTCCCCCTCTCTCTCTCTGCCTGCCTCTCTGCCTACTTGTGATCTCTGTCTGTCAAATAAATAAATAAATAAAATCTTAAAAAAAAAATGTTTGGTAGAATTACCCATACAGTCATGTGTTCCTCGACTTTTCTTTACTGGGAAGTTTTCAGTTTCCACACACATTATTGCTCTATTCATAAATTGTATTTCTTCATGACTCAGTCTTAGTAGGTTGTGTGTTTCTGGGGATTTACCCATTTCTTCCAGATCTGCGGCTGTAACATTGTTCCTGGTAGTGTCTTATGATCCCTTGTATTTCTGTGGTATTGGTGCTAATGTATCTTCTCTGATTTTTTACTTTATTTATTTGAGTCTTCTCTTTCTTATTTAGTGTATCTCAAACCTTGTCAATATTGTTTATCTTTTCAGAAAAACTAACTCCTGGTTTCATTGATTTTTTTTCTATTGTCTTTCTGATTTCTGCTTTGTTTATTTCTGCTCTGATCTTTGCTATTCTTTTACGTCTTTTTTTGATTTCTTGATGTACAAAGTTAGGTTGTATATTTGAGATTCTTCTACTTTTTAAACATAGGTATTTATTGCCATGAACTTCCTTTTCGTATTGCTTTTGCTGCATTGTGTAGGTTTGGGTATATCATATTTCTGTTTTTGTTTGTCTCAAGATTTTTTTTGTTTCCATCTTGCTGTCTCCTTTGACCACTGGTTGTTCAGGAACGTGTTGTTTAATCTGTACGTGTTTGTGACATTGTAGTCAGAAAGATGCTTGAGATGACTTCAATCTTCTTAAATTCCTTAAAACTGGTTCCGTTGGCCCAACCTGGGATCTGTTCTAGAGATTGTCCCATGTGTGCTTGAGAAGAAAGTGTGTTCTGTTGCTGGAATGTTCTGTGTGTCTCTTGGTTTCCGTGTAGTTCACGTCCAGCATTTCCTCACGGATGTTCTGTCTGGGTGACCTGTGCATGGTTGAGAGCGGGTGCTGGAGTCACCTGCTGTTCTCACGCTGTTGTCCGTCTGTCCCTTCTGATCACTTCGTGCTTCCTGTATTGAGGGGCTTTGATTTTTGGGTGCATCTTTGTGTTTTTGCTTGATGAGATGTATTCTACTGTAGGACCCCTTCGATTCCGTTATGCACTCTTCTGTTAATTGGACAAGTTGCTCTCTGTTTGGGGCTACTCAGAAGAGGTCAGCTTTAAACACTTTTGTACTATTTGTGTGTGTGTGCATGTGTGTGTGCGTGTGTGTTCTGGTTTATCCAGGGTAAGGGGTAGGTCTTCCGCTCTGGGGTAGAGTCGCTGGGCAGGTATATGGTGGCCTTCATAAGCCACCGTCACACAGTTCTGCGAAGGTGTTACTGCATTTTCCAAGCCCACCAGCGGCTGCTAGAGCTCTGGGTGCTTCAGGTCCTCATCAGCGTCTGTCTGGTGTTGCCGGTCTTTCGTTCGAGCCAGTCTGGTTCTGTAGTGTTTGGTGATTCCGTGCACACCGATACCCCGTGCGATTCCAGCTTACGCTACCTTGGTGGCTCATGACCTTGAGTGGATTCTCTCTCTCACCCTCTCTCTCTCTCTGTTCTCTCCCCTGGAGACCCTCCGCCCCCACCTTCCCCTCCCCCGTTCCTCTCTTCCTTCCCGAAGCCTCTATCGGTTCCTGAAAGACGGATGTTACAGTCTCCCACCAGGATTGCGGATTTTTCTTCTCCTTGCTTTAATTCTCCTCATTTTGTCTTCGTGTAATTCTAAACTGTTTTTATGTGCAGATGCATTCATCTTAGGAATGTTGTGACTTCTTGATACATTGATTCTCTTGGCATTATGAAGTGTCTCTGTCTCTGTGCGTGCATTTTGCTTTAAAGCGACTTTCCCTGCTACTGATATAGCCACACCAGCCTTCTCCTCTCTGTGGCTTTCGTTGAAAGTGCATAGCTTGTCTACGGCATATGGCTGAGTCTTGACATTTTATCTTGTCAGGAAGCTATTTTTTAATTGGAATGTTTAGTTGACTTACATAAAATGTAATTATTGTATAATTGGGTTTCTTTCTACCTTTTTGTTATTTCTCCTCTATTTGATCCATATGTGCTCTTTTCCCTCCATGTCTCCTTTCCTGCCTTCTAGGTTAATGGAATATAAGTTTTGGTTTAATTTTAATCCCTCCATTACATGCTTAGCTCATACTGCTTTGAGTGTGTGTGTGTGTGTGTGTGTGTGTGTGTGTGAGATCTAGGGATTACAATACACATCCTTGACCCCAGTTTACTGAGGTTTAACAGGGTTCCACTTCATGTAGAATCTTAGGAGCCTGTAATACTGTAATTACATAGATAAACAGTGTATTACATGTATCCAGTATGTGACATATATGTGTCCATACGTGTAACATTATATCCGCTCTGTCCACGTGCCAGTGTTGTCATGTACTTGGCATCAACATGTTATGAATTCCTCGATATCGAGCTTTACTTACAAAACTTTCACTAACTAGCCAGCATTTTTTTAGTTGAAGGAAGAAGAAAGTAAACTTTTTAATTTACCCGATTATTTCTCATTTCGAGTGCTCCTCATTCATTCCTGGAGATGGGGTTTCCGTCAGGTGTCAGTTCCATTTAGGGCTGTGGGAGACAAATTCTTCTAGCTTTCCTGTGTCTGAAAATGTCTTCGTTTTGCCTTTATTTTTGAAAGATGGTTTCAGGGGAGACAATTCTGGGTTGAAATTTCATTCCTCCATTTTTTCCCAGTAGTGTGTATACATTACAGTACCGTGTAACACTGCCGTGATACTTGTCTGTACCATATAATCTATGTTACCTATGACAGATCATACACATAACAGACATGGGTGCACACACACACACACACACACACACACACACATTGATGTGCACACACACACACACGATCTTGGAGCTGAATCTGCATCGTCTTGATACCTTGTCAAAACAATTTCGACATCTAGATTTATCTCCAGCGTGTTGCAAGAATCACCACTTTTTTAACCCAGAACAGTTGCTCTCCTCTGCCAAGCAGCCTGCCTCTTCACTCCTCCAATTCCACGTTTTCGGGTCTGTTACCTGCTGCCGCATTTCAAGTCTCAAATTCTAGATATTTGAAGTCACCTTCAGCAGTAAGCCACCAAACACCGGTTCCTTAAACAAATAGGTGCATTTTTTTCTCCCATGGGAAAGCTGGAAGCAGAAGTCTCTCCACTTGGCTTCCAGGAATCCACGACACCATCAGGCCTCCCCATCCTTCTCCACCGTCCCCTCTCGTCATCTTTTCTTTAATTTACTCCCTTCTTTCTTTCTTTCTCTCGCTGGTGTCTTCATGGTCACAGTACAAGCTGTCGAAGCTCCAGGCATTGCGGCCTGACTCTGTCGAGAGCAGGGAGGAGGGAGATCCTGAGGGACCGCTCGTCTGTCCTTCTGGTCAGCAGACCCAGAGCCAGCCCGCCCAGCCCTTGTCCGTTTCCGCTCCCGTTTCACTGGCCGTGACTGGGCGGTGTGGTTCCCCCCACCTGTCGAGGGGGCGGGGAGCGAGGACACCCGCTTCTCCTGGCTCTGCGGCGCGTGGTTCACAGGGGTGCGTCTGTCCCAGCAGCGACGCAGCTTCCTCTCTCTGCATTATGCCCGTCTCGGCCCTCCGCGACGCGGGCTGTAGGGGGGGGACACATCCCCTCGCTAGAACCTTGCTTTGCATTTGCAGGTTTATTCATTTCCTTCTTCTCAGGGTTGGAGTGGCTCAAAGACGTCCCTATCGAGCCACAAACTCTAACCTTGCATAAAAACAAAATATTCTTTAACGTGGATGATTCTGACCGATGCCGCCTCTTCCCTGTGTCCGTCGTTAGAACTCCGAGGGGAACCGGTGATTTTCGGGTGGCCTCCGCGGAGGCACTGTGTCCTTGGAGGTCGGCTGTCATGGTGTCCTTTCAAGCGCAGCCCGGCAGGATGCAGGGGTGTTATTCGGATGTGCTCGGGTCGGTGCCTTTCTGTTCATTCTTGTCCGTCCTTCCCTCCGGCCCCTCCAAGGAACCTCCCGGTTATCCACGTCTGTGCTTCCCGCGGGGCTCCCCGGCACAGGGAGGGACAGTCCGCCTGTCCAGCTGCGGAAGCCACGGACGTCAGAACCTGTTTCTCTCCCGCCCCGACGACTCATCACCAAGCCGTGTGGCTCTCGCTCCCGAGTGCCTCGTGCGCTGCCTCCCTCAGCGCCCCTGGCCAGCGGCCTGGCCCTGCGCATCTGGTCCCCAAGCCCGGCGGTGGGTGCGGGGCACAGAGCAGCCACCACGAGCCGCTTAACCCGCGCCAGGCTCTTTGCTCGTGTAAAACCGCACGTTGGGAGAAGAGCGCGGGGACAGTCCAGGCCGCCTGAGTGACGCAGGCACGTCAGTGAGTCCCCAACGCTGCTCCCCCCGGGATGGCAAGACGGCTGTGACACTTCTTGGCGTCCCCTCGCGCGGACACAGCCGTGTCAAGCAGAGGAGCGCGTGTCGTGCTCGCGTCACTTCGTGAACGAGGAGGATCGTCCCACGAGGTTCCCCTGCAGCTCCGCTCGGGCCGGTCCCGGCTGGTCACGGTCCGTGTCCGGGCTGGAGGCCGGAAGGGCGACTTTCTGGCATGTTCCGCTGCACGATGGGGGCCGTGTCCGCAGGTCAGGAGGACGATGGGGATGGGGGTGCAGAGGGAGGGCGTGTGGTTTTGGGGGCCTTCCTCCGGACCTGCTGCACACGCCCCCACCCCCCTCACTCCCCCCCCAAGCCCTTCTCCCCGCGCCCCTGCGGCCAGAGAGGGCTCCCCGGGCGGCCACCGTCTGGCTGGCCCATCTGCTCACTCGCTTCTGTCGCTTCCGCTCGTCATTACGTAAACTGCGCAAGGGAGGAGACCCTGCCTGTTCCGTCCACAGCTTTGTCCCCGGAGTGTGGCCTCGCACAGCGGAGGTGCCGACGTGATATTCGGGTGTCGGCCGGCTGCGTGAGCCGACGCGCATCGGTTCCGTCCTGTCCTTCCGTCCGTCCTGTCCTCGGGCCTCCCGTGCTTTCCCTTGGCCGCGCAGCGGACGTCGCCTCGTCTGGAACCGTAATGGCTCGCACAGCGAGGTCTGGGCCTGCCTCTCTGTCTCTCCCACGTTCCCCGACCCTGCCACTCTGTCTCAGCTTTCCGGAACTTTCTTCAGTTTCTCAGATACGCCATGTGTTTTCTTCCGTCTACATGCTCCCCTCCGACTGCCTACAACGGTTTTGGCTTCTCACTCGGCTTGACTACGTCCTTCTCTAGAAGCGAATTTCAGTTTAAATGTCGTTTCTTCTGGGAAATCTTCCAGAAGGTTCTTTCACTAAGCATTGTCAGAAGCCCCTGCGTACGTCCCAGAGCACGCGGGAATTCTCCACCCTAGACATTGTTCTGTGTTATTCTAACTGCTTAATTGCGTTTCTCCACCACCGTGATTTTTTTTTTTTTTAAGATTTTATTTATTTGGCAGAGAGAGACACAGCGAGAGAGGGAACACAAGCAGGGGGAGTGGGAGAGGGAGAAGCAGGCTCCCTGCCGAGCAGGGAGCCTGATGCGGGGCTCGATCCCAGCACCCTGACATCATGACCTGAGCCAAAGGCAGAGGCTCAACCCACTGAGCCACCCCGGTGCCCCACAACCACCATGATTTAGAACAAAACAAAACAAAACACAGCTTCATTGAGATAAAATTCCTATGCCATTGACCTATTGAAAGTCTAGGATTCAATTGTCTCCCATATGCGCACAGAGTCCTGCAGCTAGAGCAGCCAGAGTCACTTCCCCTCCTCCCCAACCTGCCCATTAGCCGCCGCTCCTCGTCCTAATCCCACTGGCCGCAGGCGACCACCGCTCTGCTTTCCGTCGCCGTGAATGGGCTGACTCTGGACCTTTCACAGGCTCAGAATTGACCTTCCGCGCTCAGAATTGTCCTGGTTCCTTCCCACTGGATTCCCAGGGCTGAGAGAGCCTGGCATGTGGTTGGGCCTCAGGAGATTTTTGCTGAATGACTCGTTGACTGAATAATCGAAAATTTAGACTCGCAAAGCCGGTCCCGCCTTCCCTGTCGTTGGCGGCGTGCGTCCACGGGTTTCTGCTGTTTTTATTCCCCCGCATCGGGCGTTTTTTATGTACTTGTTCATCTTCCTAGATCAGGGGTTGCTTAAGGACAAGAGCCACGCCTGATTCATCTCTGTGTGTCTCGGCTGAGTCCTTGGCGCGCGAGGTGCTCGACAAATATTTGCAGAATGGGTAAATGAACGAATGAATCAGCCGAGACGCTCCTTCCCGTGTCATCCGTCAGGCCCTCCCCCAGGGACAGGTGGGCTCAGCTCCTCTGTTTGCTCGAGCCGCCGGTGTTTACTAACAGACGAGGCCGCGATTGCATACTTCCCGCCGGCGTTCCGGAAATATCCTCACAGCCACGGTCGTCACCCCTGTCTGCGGCTGAGGCTGCGACTGGGAGATCCCGGTGACCCCTCGGGCCCTGCCCTCCGCTGTGTGCGCACTCAGGGTTGCATCCAGCGCCGGAGCGTTCAGGCCTGTGGCTTGGAGTCTCTGAGGGTTAGGGTGTCAGGGAGAGGGCCAGGAGGCCAGATGGGCTTGTGATGTCAGGTTCTGTGGTCGGGGGGCATTTTAGTACGAGTCGGGGGTTTTTGGTCTCTGTCACCCAGAGGACTCTGGCCACTCGCGACACAGAACATTCTGCTCGAGTGGGGCTCCTGGTGTGGTGGTGGCGTGTCTCGATGTGTCGGGACGCCCGGCCTGAGCTGCGCCAGACCCTTTTCCAGAAGGTTGTCACTGTGGTATAAAGGGAAACAGCTGGGCCTGTTCCTATGACCGGTTTCCAGAAGTGCCTCCAAGGATGTCCGTGTGGGACGTTAGCCAGGCCTCATAGCCTGGGTCCTGGTGCTGGGAGTCCGGACGCCCACGATGTGCTGAAGGGTGCGTCCTGCCATGTGGCCCGAGGGTGCGGGGCTCTTCCATCCCGAGTCCGGCGCTCAGGGGTCCTCTCTGAGCAGCCGGCCCTGTTCTCCCCACACTAGTTCGCCTACAGAGCCCCTGCGTCTGCTTCCCCTGGGCAGCGATCGACCATCGCCGGGTAAACCCAGAGGCCCATTGCTGGGCTCTGATGGCTTCACAGACCTCGGCTTTCCCCGGGATTTGGGCCTCTTTTGAAGAATCCTAGAAAGCGATTCCAGACCCGCTGTTGCCTGTGGTAGGCTGGAAGCCCTGCGTGGCCTGTCCCGCCAGAACGTTCACGTTCTGGTCCTGGAAACCGTGAATATGTTATATTGTCCTTCGCAGACGTGATTAAGAGATTCTTCTGGATGACCTGGTTGGCCCAGTGTAGTCACAACGGCCCTTGCAAGGGGGGCGCATGTAGAGAGCAGAGAAGATGCCACACAGACGGCTTTGAAGGTGGAGAAAGGCGTCCTGAGAAGCCTCTGGAAGCTGGAAAAGTCAAGGATTCTCCTCTGGGGCAGCCCGAAGGAACCACCCCTGCCAACACCATGCTTCTAGCCCCAGAGCACCTGTTTCCAACTCCTGCCCTCCTGGACACTGGAAGAAAATAAATCTGTGTTGCTTTAAGTCACGGGGTTTATAATAATTTGTGACAACGGAGGTAGGATGACAGGTACTTTGCTGCCACCTTGGTCGCAGCTGCCCCGGAGCACGCAAGCTTTCTGCTGGCCCGGGGGGAGCGTTCACTTTGAGCTCCGAGGGAGGCGGTGTTTGTCTCCCTGGGCTGCCGGTGACTGCGGGCCACAGCCCGGGAGGGGTACACAACGGAGGCCTCGTTTCTCCCAGTTCACCAGCAGGTAAATGTGCGGGGGGAGCTCTCTTCCCGGCTGGCAGACGCGGCCTCACCGTGTTCTCACGCGGCCTTTCCTCTGTGTGTGTACGGGAGAGAGAGCGAGCGCGCCCTGGTGTCTCTGCCTCTCGTAAGGACACCAGTCCCATTAGATCAGGGCTCCCTGTTCTGACCTCCTTTAAGCCTGATGACCTCCTTAAAGACCGTCTCCAAACCTAGTCACGCTGGAGGTCAGGGTTTCCCCATGAACTTGGCGGGGAGAGGCCAGGGGGTGCAGTCCGGTCTGTAACATGGGGTCTCCGTGGTTGTATTTGTAGGGAAGGGGCCAGGGTTCCTCAGGCCATTTTCATCCCAGGAGCTCAGTGTTCTTTGCAGAGGAGCTTAGCGTGGGTCCCGGGTGCTGGTGTGACGGCGGCCTTCAGCGGAGCCCCGTGGGAGCGAACCTTGGGCTTCTGTGGTTCAGCACTCCACCGACTAAATTGGGGTGTTTGAGGATTTTTCACCGAGCTGGTTCGGTTGGTCCTTCCCTGATAGCAGGTGGAACCCCTCTGGGCCGGTCATCGGAAGTGTGTGCCGAGAACATCGGCCATCTCAGGGGGAAGGCCCACTTGGCGCTGAGACGTGCCTCGTGACGCTGACCTGGTCGCATGTCTCTCTCCCTTCCTTCCTCCGTCTCTCTCTCTCTCTCTCTCTCTTTTCTTTCCTCTTCCTCACTGCCCTTCGTAGTAAAGGAGACAGTCTGTCTGGTTCCTGGTCATGACTGAGCCTTTTGGGAGCTCACATCATTTTACATGCTCCTAAGCACAGTCTTTTCGGGTCCAGCCTGATGCTGTCCTGCCCCGAGGATGCGTCTGTCACCGTCCCAGGCACACTTCCTCACGGGACCCCAGCCTCCGGCCCCACACTCGTGCCCCGTTCATGAGAAAGTGGCTTCTGGCCCCAGTTCAGCCTCCTGGGCTGGGCTGGGAACTGTTAGTGGTTCATGGCTCAGGCTGCCTAGGAGGCACGAAAGCCTCGTCTCAGGAGGACCGACCGAGCACTGTGACTGTGGTTTCTGGACACCAACCTGGTGAGCACAGACGGGCCCCCAGACAGACACTGGGCAGCGTGCGCGACAGCCGCAGGTCACCTGAGCTGATGTCCCGTGACGGAAGCCACAGGCTCGGGGAACGGCAAAGGCCTCTCTCCTCCGAGACAGCCTCTTCTCTAACAACTTTCCGGAGCTCGGCGCTGACAGCAGGCAGACGGCTCCTGACCGAGATCCCGCCACCCAGAAGCTTCCAAGGACAGAGCGCACAGGAGCGAGCCCTCTCCGGTCAGAGCAGGACCCGGAGCCCCTCCCGGTGCAGGCGCCCATCCTGGGAGTGGCCGACCCAGCCCTGGAAGCCACACCGGCAGGTGGGACCACCGCGGCCTGCGCCGTGAGGAGCAGCTGCTTGGACGGCCCTCTTGGCACACAGCTGAGATCTGCCGGCGATGTGTCAGCCTGAACATTCGCCATTTTAGGCTGATTTATGAGGAAAGGGGCTCAATTCTGCTAGCCCGGGAGCCGACGCAGGCGCCGGGTTTTTGTCCTACTCTGACGGGGGGCAAGAGGGGTCCTCGATGTGTCCTCCGCTCGGAAGGGATGCGGCTTTAGGCGCCGCAAACACAGCTGTGCCCTCGCGTTTACTTGTCCCAGGGCCCGGGACCGTTTGGGGACAAACAGCGCCTTATTTGGAGTTGTTGATTCTTTCCCCACGTCTCTTGCGGGGGTGACCTCAGATAACCTGGGGGGTGACCTCAGATAACCTGGTGCAGCTCAGAAGACCTGAAGAGCCCAGGAGAGCTTGTCTGTGGCCTGAGGAGACGTTCCATCCCCTTCGTCCCCTACTAGAAACTGGCAAAGACGCCAAGCGGGTGGGGTCCGTCTCCGTTGGCTGGTGGCAGGCCCTTGGGTCCTAAGGACCAGGATTCTCCCGAGGACCTCGTGCTTGCCCTGGGATCGTCCCAGATTTCTGCCTCCCGGACTACACGCACAGCGTTCTTGGAGTTACCCCCACGGCGGGGCTCCTGGACGTCTGCGTCCTGTGGTGCCTGAGTGTTTCCTAGAAGGGAGACGGGTTGTGCCAAACCCTCTCGTTAGCACAAGAGGTGGGTGGGTTCGGGGGCGCCTGGGTGGCTCAGTGGGTTAAAGAAGTGGGTGGGTCCTTGGTTGGACTGCGGTCCCCTTAGAAGGCTCCTACCGGCGACCCTTGGGCCACAAGAGGTCCAGGTTCGTGAAGACAGTGTCTCCTCGGGGCTCCCCTAGGAAATCTGTGTCTCCACAGGGCTCCCCTAGAAAATCAGTGTCTGCATGGGGCTCCCCTAGGAAATAAGACACCTACAGACATGGGCGGCAAATGTGAGGGCGTCCCCCTCGAACTCACAGTCCTCCTGACATAAGCTGGTCTTCCGGTCACACTCAGAATGTCCTCGGCTGGTCTCTGGACGTGGGGACAGTGTTGGTCAGGGGACCTGTGAGCGTGAGGGCACGCTGATGGCAGAGTCCCAGGGGTGAGCGGTGGCTCTGTTATGGGTCAGACCGTGTTCCCCCGAAAGTGATGTCGGTGTCCTCGCCCCCTGCTGAGTACCACAGAACGCAACCGTATTTGAGGATAGGATCTTCACAGAGGTAATCACGTTAAAATGAGGTGGTCGTGTGGTCTGTAACCCAGCATGACTGGCGTCCTTTTGAAAAGCAGAGATTTGGACGGACGCACACAGAAGGACACCGTGAGACGGTGAAGGCTACGGACCATACAGCAGCAGGGATCACCAACCAGACTCCGTTAACTCCAGAGGTTAGAGGAGAAGCGGGAACAGAGGCTCCCTCGCTGCCCTCAGACAAACCACCCTGGGGGCTCCTGGGGGGCTCTGTCGGTGACGTGTCGACTCTTGACTTCGGCTCAGGTCATGATCTTAGGGTTGTGAGATCGAGCCCCGCAGTGGGGTCCACGCTGGGTGTGGAGCCTACTTGAGATTCTCTCTCTCCCTCTGCCCCTCCCTGCCCTCTCTCTCTAGACAAAACAAAACAAAAGAACCAGCTTTGCCAACACCTCGATCTTAGCCTTCCAGCCTCTGGAGCTGAGAGAAAGTAAAATTCTGTTGTCTGAACCGCATGGTCTGCGCTGCTGCGTTCCAGTGGCTCCAGAAAAAGGAACCAGGGTCTTGCAGGGAGGGGGAGCCCGTGAGAGGCCAACCAGGACGCTGTCGAGGACCGGAAGGCCGCGTGCTCGAGGGGGACAGTGTTGTCCGCTCGGTGGGGGGTGCGTCTGTGTTTCTGTCTCGCACACACTATGTGTCTTTTTTCTTTTTCAAGTCATCTGTGAGCCCTGCGTGGGGCTCGGACTCACGGCCCTGAGATCAAGGGTCCCCCGCCGGGTAACCGGCCAAGCCAGCCAGGCCCCCCGCGCTGTACCCGTCCTGTAGCCTTCAGCTTTCACAGCCTACGGGGTCCATGTGGGTATCATCCCCATTTACAAGCGGGGAAACTGAGGCACAGAAGGACGGTCCTTGCCGAAGCGCGTGTGGCTGGCAGATGGGAGCCTGACTGCGGCCGCCCCCGGCCCTGTCTTGGGGCTCCGGGGCTTGCACAGTCTTTCCCTTCCTGCAAGGCCGAGCCGCCCTGGGGGGTCCTTGTGTGGGCTGCTCCCCGCCGAGGCTGCTTCTCGCAGATTCCCGCCCGGCCGACTCCTGTTCTCTGGGTCTCAGCCCCAGGGCTCATCTGCGGGTTGAACCCCCGCCCCCCGCGTCCTCTCCGCCCACTGCGTGTTTTTTCGTTATTTTGTTCAACAGCCCTTGCCCCGTCGGGGACCTCCCTCCTGCTCACACACGGGTCCTCGTCTGAGCCCACCGGCACGTTTCAGGAGAACCGGGACCTTCGCTGGCTTCTCCCGGCCTCTAGCCCAGAAACGCGATTGGTTCCTGCGGCGGAGAAATTGTTCACGAACTCGTGCCCTTTGTGGTTCAAACACTGGGGGCCTTTCCTGCCGCACTGGAGCCCGGGCTCCGTCTGGCACAGGCAGTGGATTTGTGAAGGTCTTTGCTACGTGGGAGGCCGCTTCGGTCTCCCCTTCTGATCCCTCGCAGTGCCTGGGAGCTGGGGGAGCTCGAACGCGGGGTCTCCCCCGCCCCCTCCGCTGTCCCTCCCCCGCCAAGGGCCTGTAAAGGGAAAGTGGAGGCCAGAAGTTGGCTTTGTCATTGGACGGTTGTTGCCACCCTGCCCAGGAGGCGGAGAGTCTGGGGTCAGTGACCGTGGCCTTGGGTCAGTCGACTAACACAGCGCCAGGTCAGACGCGTCCTCGGGGCTGCTGTGGCCCCAGCCCCCTGGGAGTGACCAGGGAGGTGGGAATCCTCTACCTTGTAGGGGGCTTCGGAAGGCGCTCCCTGCCCCTCAGTGGGAGACCAGCTGCCTCAGGCTGCAGGGCAGGACCCCCGCGTGAGGGACAGGCAGCCGTGCGCAGTCCTGCAGCGCCGGGCTGTTTGTGGAGAGGCAGAGCACGTTCTAGCCTGTCCCGTGGGCCGCCGAGCTCCCACCAGCTGCCTCCTGCTGCCCTGCGTGCGGTTTCCAGGCCTGGGCTGAGGCCACCCCAGTGCTCGTGTGCAGGGTCAGCTCACACGTCTCGAGATGGTGCCAGCGCTGCCTCCGTCCATTCTTTTAGGCTGCCGTTGAGCAAGCATGTATTGAGCGCCACTGTATGCGGGGGACAGCTGGTGGGCCGGTAGCTACGGGAGCAATCGTTCTGTTAGAGTCTTTCCCTGGGACGTGTCGGGGGGGGACATCGGGCAGGTGGACAGCGTTCGGTGCCCTCGGCTCGGACTGACCACATCCTGTCCGCAGGCTGGGGCGGAACCCCCCGGGGCCTCCCTCCGTTGTCCGCCCCCTGACAAATGGGAACAGAGTGTGGGGTCTTCCTCCGAGGGGCCTTCCAGGGTTGGTGCATGAGCCGAAAGCACCGGGGCGGTTCGGGCAGGAGGCGCAGAGGGCAGGTGGGGCTCTGGCCCGGGCACGGGTGAGCCCACTTCCCGGGCTGCTGCTCCAGGGTCCCAGAGGACAGAGCGAGCCCCTTCCCTTCCTTCCCAAGGAGAGCTTCGTAAGCAACCTGACTTTGGCTGAACATCTTAAAAAAATAAATGGGCATTTGTCATTTGCAGAACGTAAAGGGACAGAGAAGGTCTGCTCTTGATTCAGCAACAAGCTGGTGTCTGGCATGAACCTTGGAGTGGGGGCGGGGTTGCTGAGAGTTGTGAAGACGGAGAGGGCGGCCCGGTTTGGGAAGAGGCTCACACACCGAGGGGGGGGCGGTCTGACCTGGCCCATCCCAGTGGGCTCTGCCCGGGCCTTAAAGAGCCCTCATGCTGGCTGTAGTAAGCCGCGGGAGCTGGTGGGGACACTGAGGCCGACAGGAACCGTGCTTAGACGTGCTGTTCTGAAGCCACAGCTCTGGAGGGTGGAGGTCCTACCACCAAGCCGGGAAGGGGTCGAGGTGAGTTTTGGGGTTGAGCTACATAGGACCACACTGACCCTCTAGACGGTGTTCAGGTAGGAAGAGCAGAATGACGCAGAGCTTTACAGGTGTGGTGTGGTTTGGTGTTAGAGAGATGGGGGTGGGGCGTAGAGAGAGAATCGCAAGCAGGCTTCGTGCCCAGGCTTCTAGTCTGATCTCCTGACTCTTGATCAGAATCAGATGCTTAACCCACGGGGCCACCCAGGCGCCCCTGTTTTTATTTTTGTTTTATTTTCATAGAATGTGTGAACAATCCTCTTTCACTGCTCCAGAGTTTAAAAAAAAAAAAAGAAAAGAAAGAAAGAAAGCAAGCAAGCGTCCCAACTCACACTTCCATTGAGAGGACCTCATTTTCTGTGCGGGGGCCGCGACAGAGGGGGGCGATGAGAGGGAGCAGGCGTCGCGGGGAGACGGGGCGGCTCTGCTGTGTGCGGTTTTTATCAGACTTCTTGTCGTGAGCCAATTTTCATGTTGAAATGGCTTTTCTCCCCCCAAACAAATGGCTTTTTATGTGGTTGAATGGGGTGGCTTGCGCCTTCTCTGAAGATTAGCCGACTCTGTTCTCCGCCTGCGCTAAGACATGTACCTTCCGAGGTACCTTCCGTACCCCTTCTGAGGGCAGAGACTGACTGATGTGCTCCCCACAGAGGAACTGGTTAATAAGACTTGGGAAAAGACAGTTTCTAGAAGAATCGGGAATGAGAACCGATGGCTTGAGTCTTCTGAAAGTGGATTTCCGTCCACTCAGAGACCTCGGGGGGCCTTGGGCTAATGGACCCCAGAAGGGATGGGGCATTTTGAGGGAAGTTTTCAGTTCATTCATTGCCCCCTCCCTTTTTTAAAGATTTTATTTATTTGAGAGAGAGAGAGAGAGGGAGGGGCAGAGGAGAGAGAATTGGAAGCCGACTCTGCCCTCAGCGCAGAGCTGGACGTGGGGCTTCATCCCAGGACCCAGAGATCAGGACCTGAGCTGAAAACAAGAGTCAGACACTCAACCCACTGAGCCACCCAGGCGCCCTACTTTGGTTTTGTTTTTTAAAATAGTATTTGGTTATAAAATATAAATCCAGGGGCGCCTGGGTGGCTCAGCAGGTAAGCATCTGCCTTCAGCTCAGGTCATGGTCCCAGGATCCTGGGATCGAGCCCCGCATCGGGCTCCCTGCTCAGCTAGGAACCTGCTTCTCCCTCTGTCTGCTTCTGTCCTGGCTTATGCTCTCTCTCTCTCTCTCAAATAAATAAAATCTTAAAAAAAACCAGACACACTGATGGATTTGCCAATAAAGTATAAGGGTGACCACCAACTGTCTCTGGGCAACTGAAATGTCACCGTTCTATGATAGTTTATCCCTGCATTTTGTTGTATTTACTTCCTGTCTTTTTTTCCCTAGACATGGGTTTTCACCGAGCAAGTCATGTTGCTTATATAATTTCTAGTCTGATATTTAAAGAAAATAGATTTTCTCACGTCATTTCGTAAATGGGGTTTTTGATTGTGCCGTATATTTGGCCATGTGGAGGTGATTAAATGGACATCACGCACGTTTTTTGTTGTTGTTTTACCATTTTCTTTTCAACAACTTCAGATAGAAAGAGTCAAAGACGGTGCAGCAAACAGCCCTATATCTCTCAGCCGATTCTCGGATTGTTGACGTTGGGCCACATGTGCTTTACCATTCTCTGTCGCTCCCAAAGGAATGTCATTGTTTTCTTGGAAACCTTTGTAGAGTGAGCAGCAGATGTGATACCCCAGTATTCTTGGGTACTCTGTGCACATTCTCCACAAAGACAGTCTCCTGGCTAACCATGACATCCTCGGCAAAATCAGGAGACTCGTGCCCTGTAGGGCCGCCACAGAATCCACGGTCACCGTCGGATTTCCCCGTTACCCAGTTACCATCGCGCTCGCTGACTCATCCAACCCGAGAGCGTAGTTAGCATTTATCTGGGATGCCTTTCTTTTTCCTCCAGTTTCCGAAGCTTCCTTACATTTTGTGTTTGCTTTGTTTGTTTGTTTGTTTGTTTCTGCTCTCGCCGTGTGGACGTCTTTGACATTAAAGACCACTTACCCTGTAACCTGTCCCTCACCAGCTATGCCCGTGTCTTCTTATGGCTGAATTTAAGTCATCCAGCTTTTGCAGAAATATCACAGACATAATGACGGTGGGGTCCCTCTCGCAACATGGGATCGGGGGACGTACAATGGTGATCTGCCCCATCACTTGTGATACTAACTTTGGTCGCTGAGTTCAGGTAGAGTCTGCCAGGCTTCTCAATGTAAAAATGACTCTCTTGCCTTCAGAATCAATAAGTACTTAAAGGGGGAATACTTTGAAATTCTTCAATATCTGATTCTCATGAGTTTTCGTATCCGTGAGGGATTCTTGCCTGAATCAGTTATGGCAGTGGTGGTTACCAAATGATTGTGTTTTGAAGCCCAACATTTCTTGTGCATTTATCAGCATAACTCTATAAGCAGGAGACTTTTGTTATCTCCGTCCACCCGTCCGTCCGTCCATCCATCCATCCGTCTATCCATTCACTGATATCCGTATTGGTTCATCAATTTCCATATTATTCAATTGATCATTCTCTCTCCTGGTCATTGTTCATTTTCATGTTAGCAGCAGACCGCTCTCAGGCTGGCTCTTGGATCTTTTTCAGTCTAATCTCATCATTGAAAATGATGGTCACACAGCACAGAAGGCTTAAACATTTATTTTCTACTTGTCAATAAATAATGAGCACTTTCCATGTTAGGAAGACTTTACAGTGTTATTTTTAGTCAGGGCAGAGTGTCCATCAAATGTGCTCCATGCTTCAGCTCTCCTGGTGGGCGAGAAGGTCTGAGGAAGGCCTCTCTCCCATGCAACGACTATCATTTTGTTGGACTGGGACACACAGTGTCACCAGCAACAGCGCACCGGGCAGGAACGCATCCGGCGTGTTTGGGTACGAGCATCGGCCTCCAGCTTGTCACTGATTGTGCTGCTGCTACAGGGACTGTCTGCACAGGAAGCGGAATTCTTCACCGTGGGGCTACCCCTCCTGTAAGCTCTAGCATCCTAAGTACCCATCAGCTGGAGATGGAGTGTTATAGGGTGGCTTAAATAATCTCAGGTTGTGTGGGTCCACATGTGTAGATGTATGTGTGTGTGTGTGTGTGTGTGCATGGGTTTGTATTCGCTGTATTACATTTGCATGCCCAGCACGCACACACGTGTACACACACACACGCACACGCACATCTCTTCAGAATGCAGATGAAAGTCCAGGACAGCAATAAGACTGGACCCGGGATAGGAAACAGAAGTGACCCATAAGGGGCTTCAAACCAGTGTATGCAAATTACACTTCCATGGAGCCGCAAAGTCATCTGAAGTAAATATGGTATAACGCATAGACTCGATAAGGGGCTGCGTTAGGTAAACACATGTTTACTGTAATATTCTCTTTTCTGGACTCCCATGTGAAGTCTTTTATGATAAGTAAAGATTTTTTTTAAAAACATGACTGGGAATGATCAGTACTAAATTCAAGATAGTGGTTTTATCCATGGGGTGAGGGAAGTAGGATCAGGGAGAGAGATCCAGGAGCACCACTTGGATACATAAAGCCTACCTTCTTTTTGGTTTTCTGAAAAAATTAGATCAGAATTGCAAAATGTTAAGATTTGACTTAGTTTAGTTGTGGGTTTGCAAGGGCTCACTTACAGCATTCTCTAGGCTTTCCTGCATTTGTAAGAAACCGGGCCATAGAAATGAGAAAATAAGGTTCTAACTCTCTGGACAGGAAGGAAGTAATGGAATTTATAGCATGCGTGGCATGTTAGCTCTGAGAAGCAGAGCCTGAGGCAAGGCTTAAGTGCTATTGTCTTTGGGGAGGGACAAACCCAAGGCAACAGAATGAGGAAGAAGAGAGGTGAAAGAGGAAAGAACGAGAAGCAAACACCAAATGAACCATTGCTGGGCTGGCCGCTGTTTTATGAGGTCTTAGCTATGCAGGATGTGTCCACATAGGAAATCCAGAAACCCTGTCTGAGGACAGTCCACTGGAGAGAGGAATGGAGCAGGAATTCATTTCCTAGCCGCCTCCTTCTCTGTTTTGTCAAAACTGACTTTTCGGGAAGTTAACGCTCACGTCCTTCTGGAGTGGCTCCTCTAGCCCTTCTGGCCACCACGAGTGAGGCAAGATTACCTACAGAGTGTGGCGCTTCTTCTGAGTTAGGAACTGTGAGGGAAGGCCTTGGGGCCATCTGACCTTAAGAAACCTCCTCTGAGTCCCCCTGCTGGCAAGGGCGGCCGCAAACCCAGTGAGTGAGTCTGATACTAATGGGAAGGGTCCCCTCTTTTGTCCAAAACACGGGAGGACATGAGGATACAATTTGCAGGGAGGAGGGGTGAGGACTGACGACCTCTTTCTTTTCTGAGGAGCACTTGGGGGACTACAGGATTCACTGAGGTTTTGGGGATGGAGATTTGGGAGGTGGGATTGGGAGTTTGGGGAGAATCATGAAGAGCTTGGATAGAGGCATGGGGCAAGGACCGTGTCGGTGACAGAAGTGGAAGGGCTCCTTGGGAGGTGACTTCTGGTTGGGTTGAGTGGGAGAGGGAGGCCTCGGAAGGGCTGATGGTCTGGAGAAATGCTCGGGGGCGATGGTTGTAGAAGGCCGGAGAGCAGGTCGATGGAGGGACGCTTGGAAAAATCCAAGACTGAAACTTTGGAGAGTCAGATTCAGAGCTGGAACTCTTCTGGGCAAGGATGGGGATCAGAATGTGGCCATGGGTGCGGGGCGTGGGGGTGAAAGTTAGGGGGGCATCAGCGGTTAAGGGTACAGAGGTCGCTTAGAATAGCAGCCGGAGTCTGGAAATGGAGCAAGCGTGAGGTTCTGAGGCATGGCAGACGTTGAAAGGCGTGGAGAGGAATGATTAGTAAATTTAGCTCAGCTCTGCACCGGAAGGCCAACGTAAATGATGAGGAACCGTTTCAACATTGAGTCACCAAGGGACCCAATTAGCAAATGGGTCAGCCATTTTATCATCAACACGAAACCGAATCATCACCATATAATCTTGAATGCAATCACCATCCCTCTGTAAAGATCTTACGCGTTCTCCCACTGCAAAGTCAGTTTCCTCCCGTGACCCCTCCCTACCCCCCGCCCCACCACCCCTCAGCTTTCCGCCATTGTGGGTGTTGGAGCTCGCATCACGGGGTGCTGTCGTGCCTGCCTGGCATTCTGCCTCTCTTCCCACCTGCCCCGTCACTGGTGCTTGCTGGGTCAGATCTCACCCTGCATGGGGTCCCCACCCAGCCTGGTCCCTGACGGCCCGTGGGTGCCCAGCACATTGCAGCGTGGGGATGCTGCAGCGAGAGGGCTGGGCCAGCAGCAGGCGACTTGCGGACCGCGGGTCACTTTCCATGTGATGGTGGAGACAAGCTCCTTGATGAGGTCATTTCCTGGTTTCTGCCCTCTCCCATATAACCTTCCTGTCTCCTCAAATTGTGCGCTCGCTCCTTGTACAATATTTGGAAAACCTTAATAATCCCTCCTAACCCTTAACCTTCAGCAACAACCGCTTATTGATGGCTTCGTGTATATTTTCACAGTCGCGCATTTGATTTATTTCTGTGAGTGGCGAAGACGTGCACGGCACACACTGAAAAAGGCGGGAAAGCGTGTGCCGTGAGAGTCTCTCTTTTCCTGTCCTTCTTCCCTCCGTCCAGACCCGTCTGCGGGGGGTTGTCTGATTCCTGTACATTCATCCAGAAATAGCCTTACTTTTACGAGCAAGTTTGTGGTTTTTTTTTTTAAGCATTTTCACACAAAAGGTAGTATTTGAAGGATCCCTCTTTGCATCTTGCTTTTTTTTCATGAACAACGTGTCTTGCAGCTCACTCCACATCGGGATATAAAGAAGACGCTCCCTCTTTTTCTGGCTGCATGGTCCTCCGTTGTTTGGGTGCAGTATACCCAGTTGAACCAATTTTCTGTTAGTGGGTGTTTGAGTTGATTCAGATCCCTTTAGTTTTCAGTGTTTTATGATGGGACGTGCAAGCGGCGTGTACCCCCATGGGGACCCATCGCCCAGCTTTCACATGGGACCAGCCTTGTTTCATCTGTACCCCATCTGCCCGCCTTCCTCCTCCCTCTAGGATTTTAAAGCAAATCTCAGACCTTACATCATTTGGTCTGTAATTATTTGAGTGTCGATTTCTAAAAAGAAGGACTTAAAAAATCCTAATCTCTTACCTACCGTGATGAACCGTAATCCGTTATGACCATAAAAATCGGATCTTTAGGGATGCCTGGGTGGCTCAGTTGGTAGGACGACTGCCTTCGGCTCAGGTCATGATCCCGGAGTCCCAGGATCGAACCCCACATCGGGCTCCCAGCTCCATGGAGAGTCTGCTTCTCCCTCTGACCTTCTCCTCACTCATGCTCTCTCTCACTGTCTCTCTCTCTCAAATAAATAAATAAAATCTTTAAAAAAAATCGGATCTTTAGACAAATATATAAATAATGTGGCGACCTCAGGCATGGCTCATGCTTCATTCCGTACGTGGGTGCGTCCATACCAGCGGGGACGTGTCTAGAGGGGAACGGCTGAGGTAAAGTGTGCTCTGTTTTTTTTTTTTTTCTCTGTTTTTAATAGACTTGAGATTGCCGCGCTGCACTTCAAAGAGATTCTGCTAATCTGAAGTCCGGCCCTCCGCGTTCGGAGGGCCTGCTGCCCACAACTTTGTCTACACAGCCTGCTCCCAGCCTTCTTGAGCTTTACCCGCCCGTGGAATATATTCTACAAATGTCTTCTTGCATTTTTCTCATCAGGAGTTGGGTTGAACGTTGTTTTAAAGGCCTGAGAGCCATTGGTAACTCCTTTCTTGGAAACTGCTCACATTTTCTGAAGATTTCTCTTTGGGTTGGTTGGCCTTTTTCTTACTGATGTATGGAAGAGCTTTTTTGTGACAGGCGCTGTAAATATTTTCACCTTCTTTCTGATCTTTGATGGAACTTGCTAGAGTTTTTTGACATGACCAAGCTTTTAACATTTTTAAAGCTTTTAATGATTTATGTAGAATTATCGATCTTTTATTTTACAGCTTTTGGTGTTCCCTGCTTAGTACAGCCTTTTATCTGCTCTGAGATGATACAAAAGTTTCCTGTTGTTGTTTTTTTTTTTTTTCTACTACAATTAGGATTTCATTTTATATCTTTCACCTTTGATCCTTCTGGAATTTTTTTTGGTCTAAACTGTGGAGGATGGTTTTATTCTTTTTTTTTTTTTTTCAGATATCTACTTAGTTGTCTTGACAACATTTTTTGACTCTACCATTTCACATTATTTGAAATGTCACCGTTGCCGTACACTGAATTTCTGTATTAATCCAGACCAATTTCTGCTTTTCCTATTCTTTTCAACTGAATGCCTTATTATCTTACATTAAGCTAATTGCCTATTGTTTGTGGTTTCTCATTTTTATTATAAATAAGGCTGTGCTACCTGTCTTTGTGGATTAAACTTTGTACACGTCTTTTAGCATAAATTCCTAAAAATGAATCACTGTGTCTAAAGGTATAATTGCCTTAAAATCTTTTTTTTTTTTTTTTAAATATTTTTATTTATTTATTTAACACCAGAGAGAGAGATCACAAGTAGGCAGAGAGGCAGGCAGAGAGAGAGGGGGAAGCAGGCTCCCCGCCAAGCAGAGAGCCTGATGCAGGGCTCGATCCCAGGCCCCTGAGACCATGACCTGAGCCGAAGGCAGAGGCTTAACCCACTGAGCCACCCAGGTGCCCTAAAACTTTTCCTTAAGATTTATTTATTAACGAGAGAGAGAAAGTGTGAGCAGGGGGAGGGACCGAGGGAGAGAGAAAATCCTCAAGCAGACTCCCCACTGTGCACAGGGCCCGTGTGAGGCTCAAACACAGGACCCTGAGATCCTGACCGAAGCTAAAATCAGAAGTCGGCCACGTAACTGACTGAGCCCCCGGGCGCTCCTGGAAGTTTGTAGCTCTCGACCCCCCCACTCATCTCATTCAGCCCCCAACCCTTCCTGCCTCTGGTGACCACCGATCTGTTCTCTGTCTCTGTGTGTTCCAGTTTCGTTCTTGAATTCCAAAGCCAACTGGGATTGTATGGTATCTGCCTTTCTCAATTAGCGTGAGGCCCTCGAGGTCCATCCACGTCACTGCCACGTCACTGCGATGGCAAGATTCCGTTCTTTGGGACGGTTGAGTCATGCTCCGCTGTATACACACACCGCGTCGTCTCTGTCCACTGGTTCACCGATGGACACTTGCCTTGTTTCCGAATCTTGGTTTTTGCACATGAGGGACCTGTACCTTTTTGAGTCAAGTGTTTCCATTTTCTCTGGATAAATACCCAGAAGTGGGATTGATGGATCATAGGGTCATTTTGGTTTTGATTTTGGGGGAACCTCCGCTGTTTCCCACCGTGCCCGCACCAACAGACTTTGCCACTCACGCAAAGTAAAGCAAAGGCTCCTTTTACTCTGTAGCCTTGCCGGCACGAGGCCTTCCTTGTCTTGTGAGAACAGCCATTCTGGCCAGTGGAGGTGGTATCTATCTCACTGTGGTATTGAATGCCTTTCCCTGGTGACTGGTAAAATGTGAAGCGTGTTTTTATGTGCATATTGGCCACCTGTATGTCTTCCTAGGGCAGAAGCGTTTTTTTAACCACATTAACACAAAACACGCCGCCTCACTCCTTTACTCAGCAACCTGCTATGACTCCCGCCTCACTCACAGCAAAACCCAGAGTGTTGACAGTGGCCTATGAGGCCCTCCACGATCTGCCTTCTCACCCTGGTCTGTGCGATACCACCGCCGACTTCTCCCCCCTCACGCCCTCCATCCCATGCCGGTCCCTTGGCCTGGTCACTGTTGCTGCTGCACCCCAGGCACAAGGCCACCCAAGGATGAGCACGGACAGGGTCCTGGGTCTGGAACTCTCTTGCCCGGGGAACCCGCGGCTACCAGCCTTCTCTCAGCCCAAATCTCTTCTCGTAGCCGCTCGGTGGCCCTGGCCTCTGCCCCTGCATTGCGACCCCGTGCCCGCCTCTCTCCGGTTCCACACTGCTGTCCGCTCTGCTCGTATTTTCTCTTTTCCTGGCACCTGCTCCTTTCCTACCCGCCGTGTCACTGAGTCTCATAGACAAACCCGGAATATGTTCTACCCATTTGCACTAGAAAATTAATGGGAAAAAAAAGTAACTCTATTGGATGTGATTTTTAGCTATCTGTATTTTCCTTTTGGGGACAATCTGTGCCTTTGTCCACTCTTCTGTTGGGACATTCTGGAGAAACTTTTGACATAGATTATTCCCTTGTCTGACGTATGTCAATTAATTAATTAATTAATTTCCCAGGTTGTTTCTTTGCCTTGACTGGTTTTTTTCTTCTTTTTTTTTTTTGGATGTATCCATCTGCCTTCAAGTCTTTAGACTTTTTTTGGTTGTCGAATGTATTGTTTTAATTCCCTTTTTAAAAACATTTTCTTAAATTTTTAAAAAAAGATTTCATTTATTTATTTGACAGAGATCACAAGTGGACAGAGAGGCAGGCAGAGGGGGAGGGGGAAGCAGGCTCCCTGCTAAGCAGAGAGCCGGATGCGGGACTCAATCCCAGGACCCTGGGATCATGACCTGAACCGAAGGCAGAGGCTTTAACCTGTTGGGCCAACCAGGTGCCCCCTTTCTAAAAAATTTTTCGGAAGTCGATTTGGGTACATGCGTGACGTACAATCAGAACTTACTGTTTTCCGAGTTCTCAGCTGACGTGTACTAAGCCCCGTGTACTAAGTCACGCATCTCTCTCTCTCCCTGGGTTGAAACGGAACCTTCCTCGTGACGTTTGCTTCCATGACCCGCAAGTCCACGAGCACAGGCCTGGCCCTTAGCTTCCTTCCGGCAAACTCGCCCGCTCTCCAGCAGAAATCAGGAATGGTGCGCGCGCACGCGCGCGCGTGTGTGTGTGTGTACATGCACACACGGGCGTGTACACAAGCGTGCACGTGTGTGTCCTGGATCCGTTGACTTGCTCCCTGGTGACTCACTTAGAGTTACGTTTCTGGGTAGAATTCCTAGAATGATTTTCCTCTTTTTCTGAGCTGCCCTTTTCATGGTGAAGGGCCGACCTGGGGTCCGTCTGCCTCTCCCTGTTACTTCTCTCGCTGGAGCCATTGTGAGGCTATGAAAACAGCCTTTTCAAAGGTGCAGCCTCATGTTGATGGGGAACCAGCGCGTCAAGACAAAATGAGAGAGTTGGCGATTTTAAGCAAATAAATTGCTTCCTACTGATAATGGGGTGTTTGTGCAGCCTGCAGCGGAGCACAGTTTCTTCCATATCCAGGCCTTTGTCAGTGATCAGGACGCCCAGTGGAGGACGGAATGTGGCTGGGAGCTGCTGGGAGGGCTGCTCTGGGGCAGCTCAGGGGGCGGAGGCAGAGAGCCTCGGCCGTCGTCCCGGTTCCCAGGGAGGCTTGGGTCCCGCTGCCTTAACGTCTCACGGGGCTGCCTTTCCTCAGGCAGCAGGAACAAGACTTGGGCCGCGTTTCCGTGTGTCCTTGTACGTGGGTGAAGGAAGGTCGGGGTGATGAGTTCGAATTGAAAAATTTCACAGCCGAAGGGGAATCATTCTCTGGAGTAGAACCAGCCTCTCCAACGCCCACCGTGTGTCCTTTGGCCCGGAGTCCCTGTGCCGTGGGTGATTTGGAAGAGGACGTTACGAGAAGTTCTGTTTCGGGGCCCGAGCTCCCCGGGCAGAGTGTGCTGCTGGGAGTCTTTTGGACCCCGTTTTAGGCCCGGGCCCTGCCTTGGTCGAAGACGCTGCAGAATGGGTGGGTGAGGGCTGGAGAAGTTAAGGTAGGCACAGGGGACCGTTGCTGACCTCCTGCTCTGCTGGGGTCAGCCCGCAAGACTGGCAGATGCCTGTGGCCAGTGGGGCCTGCCTGCTTCTGCCTCCTCCCGTCTGCTGTTCCCGATGGGCAGGTGGTGACCTGGCGCTGGGGGTGCAGCTGCGGGGGTGGGGGTGTCCCTAGGCCTTTAAGGACCAAAGCTATCATCCTGCGGGTGTCATGTGGTAGGATTGGTAGGGCCTATAGGGTTTACACAAAGGTTTTTGTTTGTTCTTCTGAATGTGACGTCCCTCGTCCCTCGGGGGCCCCAGGAGCGTGGTCACTGAGGGCAGTGACACGGAGGCTGAAGGGAGCTAAGTGCTTGGAAGAGAGGCAGGAAACAAGCGCAGCCCGCCAGCAGCGCCGTGTCGGAGGAGGGCCCGGTTCAGGGCCGGCGGAGAGATCCCCAGACAAGCTCGGGAGGCTGCTGGGGGGTCCGATGTGGTGACGTGATTCGTAGGGAGCAAGCACGCCGCAGAGACAAGGCCCGGGTCGGGTTCTCCCCCGTGTGGGTCCTGAGCTGATCCCCCCAGTTTAGCAAATTGGGATGTCGTCCCAAACCAGGAGAGAGACAGAATCGGAGATACCAGAGCGTGTCCCGCCTAGAAAGGGGTGTGCACCGCGTGTGTGCAGAGCTAGAAACACGGGGTTCGGGGGGCAGAGGCTGGGCTCACAGGCCTGGGCTCCGATCGCTGTCTTGAGCCGACCACGTGGCCTGGTGAAGGGTAACAACGGAAGCTGTGTCACGAGGCGGCCTGTGAGTGCTAAACGAGCTCAGACCCCACGAGTTCTTAGAGCAGTGGCTGGTACAAATGAGGCACGGTGCCCGTGTGGGCCTCATGCGGCGGCTGGGACCTGGAGAAGTTGCTGGAATCGGGCCATCTGCTGGCTACACGAGCATGGTTCTGCCTGAAACACACACAGACGCGTGCCTTCCACGGGCAGGGTGGCCTCCTCACGCGTCTGTCGCAGCGTCGGGGGCATCCGCGCCATGGGTCGCTGTCAGAGGCCCTGCACCTCCTTCCGGCTCTCCCCGCAGGGGAGAGGAGATGCGGCACCGACTTCCTGACGGAGGCGCCGCTTCGGCGTGACCCGCTCTGTGGCTGTCCTGGTCTGTCACTCGTCCCTCCCTTGTCATCGAAGGTCGGGTGACGCGCCGGGCTCCCTCGGGGCCCCCCTCACTGAGGACTGGGTGTCGCCGAAGGGCCCCCCTCAAGCTCAGCCCCGGGCCTCCCCCCGACTGTTCCCGAACCCCGCGTGCTGGCCTGCGCGGAGCCTTCTCCCTCCGCGTGAACCCACCGGATCTGGCCGGGGCTGACCGCCTCGCACACGCACCTTCTCCTTATAAAAATCCAAACAAACGATCCAGGCCCCTGGTGTTTGCTCGGGCTTAGTTGTTGGTCTTCGGTTACAAAGTTATTTTCTGCTTCCCGCCTGGTCAGGGGGAAAGACTTGGGCTCCAGAAGGACACTCTGCACGGGTCGGGGGAGAATCCGACTTCAGCCACTGAGCTGTCCTCCACGTGCCTTTCCCACCGCGGGTTCCGTGCGGAACCCGCCTCTTCCCAGTCGGGCGTCCTGTCTGCTGCTCTGCCTTGGTTTCCTGGGATGAGACCCCCGCGCCGAGAATGGTTCCTGACGCAGTAGGTGCCCAAGAAACATTTGTGGGGTTGAGCTGAGCTGAGAAATGCAAAGGGAGGTTTTCCTTCTCAAGAGAATTCCCCAGGCCCCGCGGACGGGATGGGGTGCGAGCTGCCCCCGACAGGGTCACATCCTTTGCCTCTGGTTCATTTCTGGACCTTGGATCTTGTTCCCCGGGCCTCCACGCTGGTGCCAAACCCACAAAATGGTGTTTTCTCAGACGTTAATTATTCTCTGGTCTCAGGATACTAAGGTTTATAGCGCAGGATCCACACGTCTTAATGAAAATGAGTTGTGTTGACGATGACCGTGTTGTTCACGGATAAATGCCACACACTTTGCTGCTTGTGGTGTCCCTTCTGTGCCAAGTGATCTGGTGCCCCCTTCCTGTCTCGGGCGACTTGCTGCTCTCGCTGAGAAGGGGCTCGTGGCCGTGTGGGAAGTGGCTTGTTCCGTGCGCAGGCACCACACCTGTCCCCGTGAGGCTGTTCCATCTGCTGGGCCGTGGCGATGGCCTGCGTCCTCCTGGGACAGACTGCCCGGCATCGTGCCCCGGGAGCACTCCCAGGCTGGGGCGGGGAGCACGGCCGTCCTCACATTCCCCATTCCTCTTCCCGTGTCGGGGGATCCCTCTGCCCCTCCGGGCGCAGCTCTGTTGTGTCAGTGCGTGTGCATGTGTGTGTGTGCACGTGCGCACGCGTGTACCTAGCTAGATACCCCCTTTGAGCCTGTGCTGAGTGTGGGGTTTACTCAAAAGCCTGTGACCACCTGCAGGTCTTTTCAGATGATGTCTGGATCGCTGTCCTCCCCTCTTGACTTCAGGAACAAAAGCCTGTGGGTGACCGCTGGCTGGAAAGGGTCCTAGTTCACGGGAGACTGGCTTCTAGGCATAGATGTGGCCTGACATGGGGAATGGAGGTTCGTGGTCCTGCCTTTTGGAGAGTGTGATATTGTGATAAAATAGGAAACAAATATTTGATCTTCTTTCCTGATTCTGGGAGCTCTTGAAACCCTGGGGACCTCTGGAATAGTCAGTGTCCTTTGTATGCTGGCGAGACGCCTGGTGGCTGGAGTCCTGGGAGGGTTTCAGGACCAGGACTGGCTGCCACAGGGGCCGAGGTGTGATTAGAGGGTTGGAGCTTTTAGCCCCACACCCGGCCTCCTGGGAGGGGAGAGTCCCCAACCCAGTGGCCTGTGACGTCAGCCCCGTAAAAATCCCGGACGGATGGTGGGGTTCAGAGCGCTCCTGGGCCGGGGAATGCACTGAGGGGCCGGGAGGGTGGTGTGCCCAGAAAGGGTAAGGGGGCTCCATGCCCCCTCGGCCCCAAGGTAGCACCTCGTCCTGGGCATCTTGTGCACCCGGCTGTTCCTGAGTCATGCCCCTATCAGAACCCGGCAAGTGTAAGCGAGGAGCTCTCCTGAGTTCCGCCAGCCATTCCAGCAGACAACCCAGTCCCAGGCGGGTTCATGGGAGCCCTAGACCTGATGGCCGCTAGTCACTGAGGCGGGCAGGGGGGACCTGTCTTTTACCGGCGTTGGAGGTGAGGAGAGGTGTGTGGGGCCGGACCCGCGGGTCGGCACGTACTGTGAATGGTGCGTGTCACGGGGGACGAGATCGCCGGCCGCTGGATCGGTGTCCGAAGAGCTGGAGGAGGCCCTGGGGGGGACCCCTCCCTCCCTTCGCCCTGTTGGTGTCAGAAGTGAGTAGAAGTGGATCCTGGTGGGCACCTTGGCCGAGTGGCTCAAGCACCTGAACATGTTCCTGCCCTTTGACCCGGGAGTCCTGTCCCTGGGACACCATCTGAAGGAAAGGATTGTCCAAACCCACAAAAATCTCCCTACAGAGATTTCCAGGGCAGCATTTTCTACAGGTGGGGATGATGCAGACGACCCACCGCTGGGAGTGTGGGGGACTCACGGGGGCCGTGGCGCGTCGCGGACACTACGCCGCCACCAGAAGCGCCGTTGTGAGGGCCAGTAACATGGACACTCAAACGGTTGTGTGTTACGTGGGGGAAAATACAAAGCTTCAGAGAGGGCAGGATCCAAATTTAATTAAGAATATTTGTGCATTGGGGCGCCTGGGTGGCTCCGTGGGTTAAACCTCTGCCTTCGGCTCAGGTCATGATCTCAGGGTCCTGGGATCGAGCCCCGCATCGGGCTCTCTGCTCAGCCGGGAGCCTGCTTCCCTCTGTCTCTCTCTTTCTCTCTGCCTGTCTCTCTGCCTACTTGTGATCTCTCTGTCTGTCGAATAAATAAATAAAATCTTAAAAAAATATATTTGTGCATCACAAACCGTAAGAGACTCTTAATCTCAGGAAACAAACTGAGGGTTGCCGGGGGTAGGGGAGTAGGGAGAGGGGGGTGGGGTTATGGACATTGGGGAGGGTGTGTGCTATGGCGAGTGCTGTGAAGTGTGTAAACCTGGCGATTCATAGACCTGTACCCCTGGGGCTAATAATACATTATATGTTAGTAAAAAATTATATAAAAAAAGAATATTTGTATGTCCAGAGTTTGGAATCAAATGCCCCAACCCATTAACCGAGGTTATTCCTGGCTGATGGATTAGATTATGTTTTTCCTTATACCTTTTGGGGGCGTTCTTCGTAAGAAGCGCGCATTAATGTGTAACCTGGGCGATGCGGCCTTCCTGGGCAGGTCCGGCTCTGGTCTTCTGACCCCAGAGGTCCGGTCCAGAACCTCTCAAGAGAGAAAACTGCCTTTCTCTCCCTCTCTCCACTCATCAGCAGGTCTTTTCGTCTAAAGACCCTCTGGCCATTCTCACCTCATACATATTCACATCTAATTTCAATGATTTCAGCCCTGCCTGGAACATTCTGTCCAACACGGGGTGCCCCTGGCTGGGATGGGTTTTCATTGTTAATGTCTGCTCTAATTTGCTTTGTTCTGGTGCTGTTGGGGAATTTTCCATCAGCTTAAGCAACCCGGCGTGCCGAGATCAATTCCGCTTTATCTGTGCAGGTATAAACTGTGGGGACAGATAAATTCTGTCCTAGCTCTTCCGTCCTTAGAAATGCCCTAACTTCCTGACTGCCTGGTGCCACTCAATTTGAGGAGAGAAACGATTCTTTTTCATGACCTCGAATACTGAGTCTTTGGCTGATTTCACTGCTTAGCAAGTTACCGAAACGCTTTTCTTTCGGAGGTGCCGGCTGCGGAAGGAGTTGGCTTTGCTTTTAAATTCAAGGTGCCATTTGGGTCCCGAGGAAATGAGAACGGCCAGGAGCGTGGGGGTTCCTGAGTCAGGCAGCCTGATGTCTCGAGTGCTGGGCCTTCGACGTTTATCAGCCCAGCCTCGTGTCTGCTCCTAGGGCTACCAGTGACTCAGGGCAAGTCTGAGGCCAAGGAACGACCCCCAGATTCTAGCCTCAGATCAGAGAGGCGGTGATGCTGTCTGGGAGGGATGCTGACTCTTGCCAGCCATGTCCTTTTTTTAAAAAAAAATTATTTGTTTTTTGAGAGAGAGAACAAGAGCAGGGAGCCTGATGCGGGGCTCGATCCAGGGACCCTGGGATCAAGACCTGAGCCGAAGGCCGATGCTTAACCAACCGAGCCACCCAGGCTCCCGCCAGCTCTATCCTTTTGCAGGTGCCGCTCATCAGCGGTCCTTGCCTGCAAGGACCTGGACCCCGAGAGCGCATCTTCTGCCTCCTTGCTCACGCCACGTCCCTGCTGGAAAGCCGTCTTTGTTGCATTGACTATAATTCTCAAATTATGCTCAGAGGCTGAGATCACCTTTGCCAATCACTTATTTAATCAGGTTCACTGTGGGAATTATAATTGGTAATAATAATATTTCATAAGCCAGGAGCATACAGGATAATGTCTCCTAATCACCCAGGAAAGAAATAACAGACTCCGAGTGATAGGGGAACCGTGCTACTCGTCAGGCAGAGTAGAAGAATGAAAGAAATGAAGTCCAGATGTAGCCGGAGGTGCGCCTTTCTCTGAGGCGGTTCTCCGCAGAGTCTGTCCTTCCAGCCGACGGTTGGGCGTCAGCTGCCAGGTCCGGTCGTTCACTGCGCGGAGCCAGCAGGTCACGGTGCCTGTGTGGCAGGCAGGGTGGGCCTCTCTGAAGGTTACGACTCCAGGGACCGTTACACGGCTTGTAGCACTGCCTGCCTACCACGGGAGGCCTCAGCAAGGTAGATCAGATGTCCCTTCTCTTCTTGAGACGCCGCACGGTGACCACGACCGCTAGCCAGGAGTAGCCCGGCCACGGCAGCGGCCAGTGTGCCGAGAACTCGGGAGACTGTTGAGATCAGCAAAGAGCAGCCTCACCCAGACCAAACACTGCGGTGGAGACTGAACAGATTTTGTATCTAGCAGGGGTTGACATAGGAAAACCCGTTGCTCTTCCTTATCGATCGGAGTTTGCAAATTAATTAGCGCCATGAATTTCAGCTGATTCTTCGAGACCAGAGCCTTGGCCAACGAATATTGACTCTGGCTGGTGTCTGGTGTCTGGTTTTCATCCGAGGCAAACTTCACTGGGGCGGGGCAGCCTGCCTGACGAGTCTGTTCTGTGTTGTGGCCGAGCCTCTGCCGTCGAATTGCCCGTATCCCTGGGGAGTGTCATGGAGCCGAAGCCTGGTTCTTAGGGGGCACTGGGTTGGGTTGCTGGTGGTATCAGTGGTGGCTCTGACCTGCTGGTGTAGTGAGAAGTGAATCCCTTGGGCTCTACACCAGGCTGATTTCTAGTCCGGCTTTGCTTGGCTCCAGAACATCGGGGAGGCGAGGCTCAGATCCCGGCAGGAATGCAGACTTCGGTTCTGGGAGATTCCGGACGCAGAGACTGGATTCCTCTGGCCAGGGGCTGTGTCTTAGGACCCTTCCTCTCCGGCTCACAAAATGACAGTTGCCCAGGCCCTTGTCACCGTCACCCGGGCTCCTTCTATAACGCGGGAGCACCGGGGGCTGTAGCCCAGGGAGGGGGCACATTCCAGCAAAAAGCGCACCGCATCACGGGGGTGTTCCTGAAGCCTGGTCTGTAGCCCCACTCCCCGAGGCTGTGGAGCGTGGCCAGGGCCCCTCTGTGTTGCCGGCAGGCTGCCTGTAGCCATAGGCCAGGGGATCCGGCCTGCTTCCCTCTCTCTGCCGGTTTTATGGGCGTATTTCTCACACCCTGTTCTGCTATTAAAAATAAAAATAACACGAGGCACACGTCACGTGTCTCCGGCTGCCGGACCCATTTCCTTCTAATAAGCTTCTCGTTTGCCTGGGCTTTCCCTGCCTTGGAAAGATTCAATCTCCAGAGGCCTGCATGATGGATTTCTAGTTTCAACTCCCCCCCACCCCACCCCACACACCATTATTTTGAAAGAAAATGAAGTTAGGGAGCTTTTTCTGCCTGTACGCGCGTGTGCGCACGCGTACACACACACACACACACACCCCACACACTCTCTACCTGGGAGCCAGGAGCAGACGTTCTGGGCAGACAGAGAAGTGCAGCTTTGTCCCGCTTACCTGGGGTGGGGGTGCTGCACAGAAAACAGAGCTCTGAGCTGGTTTGCACTGGGCTGGGCTGGGCTGGAGCAGGGCCGGAGCAGGGCTGGCCTGCTTGCTTCCAGTGCTGGGGTGGCCTCCGTCTGACTCCAGCAGCCCCAGGGTGGGGTGACTTGGAGTAGCCGGGGGGTGAGACGGGGGCACGGGAGGCAAACCCACCCAGGCCTTTACTTCCAGGCCAAGGTCACACACATCCTTGATGAGGCCTTTCTGGGGTGTCCAGGGTAAGGATACGGGCTCGCTCGTTGGTGAGATCTAGGGCACATGCCAGCGGACCACAGGAAGGAGACCAGACCCTGTCACCCTGTCAGCAGAGGGGGTCGCCCTGTTGGGGCGATCGCAACGGCCGGGGAGCCCAGGCCCGAGTTGGAGAGATGGCGAGTGGAGATCGCCTCGGAAAAGGAGGACCCTGGGCCCGAGCTCAGCGAGCAGCCGGCCGTCCGGGCGGCCATCTGGGCGGCCCGCTAGGACCCAGGGCCTCCTCTTTGACTCCAGGCCGGGCCCCTGTTCTCCGAAATTTTCTACCGCTGCCAGCTCTGAAGTAGAGCCGTATTAGAGAGGCCAGAAGGAGATCCAACCCTACCCATTTTCAGATGGGGCGACGGAGGCTCAGGGAGACGCCGCCTCTGATTGCTGGGCGGGGCCAGACGGACCTCCCTGTGGGCTGACGCCCCCCCCCCCCCCGCCCCGGGAGCCCCCGCTTCTGCACCCCCCTGCCGTGGGCCCCTGGGCTCAGGCCAGGTGAGGCCGTGGTCTCTGCCCTGCTGTCCTTGTGTGTTGTGTGCTGTGACCTCACGCTGGGCAGTGGCTCTGAGCTCTTTCCGGGCCACCTGGGACTTGGTAGGAAAACATACGGCTGCCCGAGGGAGTCTTGGGCACGTTTCATTGGTGAGAAAAGCCCAAAAGTACAGACAGCCTCGTTGAATCAGAATTAGGACCAGACTGAAATTTTTCCTTTATCCTCAACGGAAAAAAGGGGTGTTTGCACAGTAGATTAATAGGGTATGAAGGAGAACACAGGCTTCCTGTTCTTCTCTTAAACACGTTAACAATGTCCGCAGATCCCCAGAAAAGGTCTGGAAGGACCCTAGGGATCCTCACGGCCAACCCAGCTCATTTTACACATGAACAATCCGAGGCCTCGGGGTTTGGCCGCGGCCCTAATGAGCTAATGCGCCTGGCCGGGAGCCTAGGGTCGCGGCTCACAGGCTGGTCTTCTGCTGGCGGAGCCCACACCGGTTCTCAGAAAGCGCCCCGCGTGCAGAGTCGGTGTCGATGGTGGATTTGCTGCTGATGCCCCGTCCTTGCTTACCGAGGACGTGACCTGTTCGACAGCTGCGTCGCCTCCTGCGAGGAAGAAGGAAGCGGACGAGGGGAAGCCGCGGTGTCTGCGCCCACATCGGATCCTCAGACGGGACGGGCTGATGTCATGAGAAAGGAATGACGGGAGCAGAAAGGGAGGGAACGCTGGCCCTGGTGGGCAAAGGCATTCCTGTAGAGCCCACGGTCCCTGACTCCGCCTTGAAGGTCCGACAGGATTTGGGCCCCTAAAGAGGAAGGCGGGGTATCTCAGGAGCAGTCCCGGATGCGATAGTGCGGCCGTCTGAAAATCGGGCCCCAGAGGTGCCAGAGATATCAAATATTTCCTTGGGGGAAAAAAAATAAATAAAAGGCTTTTTTTTTTTTTTTTTTTTTTTTTTAGGTTGTTAGGTTGAGGGAGCTTATCCTGGGTTATCTGGGTCGGTCCTAAGTGCCACCCCAAGTGTCCTCAGAAGTGGAGGGCGGAGGAGGGTCCCAGGCAGAGGAGAAGGCGGTGACGTGGCCACAGAGGCAGAGAATGGGGGGCCCTGGCCACGCGCCAAGGTGTGCCAGCTGCCACCCAACGTGGGAACAGGCAAGGGGCAGACTCTTGCCCTAGGAGAGCACAGCCCTGTCCCCACTGTGCTCGTGGTCCTGATTTTGTACTTCTGCTTCCAGATCATGAGAGAAGGAATTTCTGCTGTTTGAGCCTCAACATCTGTAGGGATTTGTGACAGCAACCCCAGGAAATCCGTGCAAATGGGAAGGGACCAAAGCTTGTTTCCAGGTGTTCACTGGGAGCATCGGGGGCTATTTCGAGAAGCAGCAGGGAAATGGGTGAGGGCCCGGGTCTCGGGCTGGTTTCAGCCTGTCCGTTTCCGCGTGGGTCTCTCCTGCCCCGCTGGGCTGGAGGGGAAGCCCGGCAGGCTGGTCGGTTCTCTGGGATACTCGCTTCGTGTGCCTCAGGTGTGGACACCCTGCTGAGCACGTGATGAATGTTTGCGGCGGCCATACCTGCCCGCACCAGGCTCCACGATGAGGTTAGAGCAGGCCGGTCCCGTGCTCAGACACCTGTCACCTTCAGACTCTGACCTTGAACTCCCCATGTCATGCCTCATGTGATGGGTTCGGAAACGCTCCGCCAACCCAGAACCAGCAGGCTGGGGGGGCTCTGGAGGGAGGGGTCCTGGCGGAAGGCAGGACAGCTCAGGTTGGGGTCGGAGGAGGGGCGATCACCTGCCGCGTGGGAATGGCCTTATTGATAGCGGAGTCCTCTGGCAGCCGGAGAAAATGTGATTAAAGAGGCCTTTTGGGCTTTTATGACGCTCTGATCGATCTGAGGTTGTTTATAGCCGTGAAATTGCTGTCAATTAGAGGACGAAGCAAAAGCAGCCAGCTCGTGACTCCCGTCCTCCTACGGGGTGGCGGAGGGGAGTCTCGTCCTCCTCGCCTGTAAACGATGCGCCCCGGTTACGAGCCGCCCTGTCCTCACAGCCGAAACCTAACGTGCTCACTCCTGCCCAGGAGGGTCCTCCGCGAGCACGTTCTCCACCGGACGGCCGTCTGATTGTGTGCCAGCTCTGCTGTTCCAGGGATGCGCAGGGCTGGTTTACTTTATACTCCCTCCTCCTCCTCCCCTTCCCCGACTCCCCTGTCTTTCCTGGGTCCCTCCTCGGCCGCTCTTCTGTCCGATTAAGGGTCTCTGCCCTGCTCGTGTCTGTAAGGAAGCGTTGGGCATGTCGGTGGAGGACCGCCGGTGACTTCAGGGCAGTGGGCCAAGCCGTGTGACCGTCTGACTTTCTCTGCTTTCTCTTTGCAGAGATCCGAGAGGCCTTTCGGGTTCTGGACCGCGATGGGAACGGCTTCATCTCCAAGCAGGAGCTGGGCATGGCCATGCGCTCGCTGGGGTACATGCCGAGCGAGGTGGAGCTGGCCATCATCATGCAGCGCCTGGACATGGACGGTGAGCGCGGGGCCGCAGGAGCACGGCGTCCCCCAGACGAGCCCCGGCTTCTCAGCGGGGCCTTGGCATTAAAGGGCCTTGCCCTTGCCATCAGCAGGCTTGGGGTCATGTCTTGGTTTACAGTGGAGGTGGCCTGGCCGGTGAAGGCCACCAGGGATCCTTCTGGTTCCCTTCCCCCTCTCGCACACAGCTTCCTGGGGATGGAACGCGCGCGCCGCGACACTCCCCCGTTCACTCGGGGTGACTCCGTGGCTTTTAGCGTCTTCACTTGATCTGGGAAACCAACGCCCTAATCAATTATGGAACAGTGTCACCGCCCCAAAAAGAAACTCTGCCTCTTAGCTGCCGCTTCTCATCCCCATCTCCCCCAAGCCCCAGGCAACCGCTCATCTACGATCTGTCTCCTCTCTGGACATTTCCTATAAACGGAATCCTACGGCAGGAGTCCTTTGTGACGGGCTGCTTGGACTTAACTTAATGTTTGCGAGTTTATCCGTTTTATAGCATGTATTTATTTGCACGTCGCTTTTTTAGGGCCAGATCTTATGCCATTGTGTGCGTATAAAAACAGCTTCTTTTCTCTCTTTTACTTGCTGGGTTTCTATATACAACCTCACTGGGGAAAAGGGTTTCACTGTATTTTAAAAGTTCTGAAAAGGAACCCAGGACATCTTTAAGGTTCTTCCCTGTTGCAAAACACCAAGGCTGTCCCAAACCAGTTGTGACCTTCCCGACATTTAGATTTGGCCTTGGCAGAAGGTCCAAGAAAAAGCTTTCTTACTTTGTTGTTTTTTGTTTTTCTAATGCACTCTTCCCCCGCTCTGAAAAGCAGCTTGATCCCAGGCCTACGGGGTCCAGAGTGGTAGAGCACGAATTGTACGAGGAAAAAGCAGGACGCAGAGTTATGGGGTCAGGGAGTCTCTTGGACGGAAAAACTGTGGTTGGGAGATGTTTGCTTGGCTGGGGGCTGCCTGGAGGAGCCCCGGCTCTCTGGTGTTGTCTTGCCGGAGTTGCTGGAAGGATGCTAATCAGGGTGACCATATGGTGCATGCTGTCCCGTGCTGGCCTCCAAGTGCAGCTGTGGACGTTTATTTTCTGGTCCGGGAAAGGGGTGTTTCATCAGGGGTGTTCAGCGGCGCGAGCTGTCGCAGCCTGTCCTGACAGCTCGAGTGACTGGGACTCACCGTGTCTCTGCCTGACGTGACCTTGCTTCACGCTTAGCTGCTTGCTTTAGATCCAGAAAGCTGCGGCGGAGCACACATCAGAGAGCAAATCTGTTCAACGCTGACCCCCGTCATCATTTTGGAGACACATTTCCAGAAAAAGTTTCCTCCTTAAAGTAATAGAAGTCGTAATCTAAACTTCCGTTTACGGGATGAGGACTCTGTGCTTTTGATTCCCTGCCTACAACTCGTATAAGGAAACCTCGTCGAATGGAGTTAGCAACTTTTAATAGAAAGGGGCCCTCCCAGCTGCGGCTGGGACTCCTCTGAAATTGAAGGGTCTCCCTCCAAGTCCATGGTGTGTCTCTGTGGATTCCCTCCGTGGGTCTCAGCTCACAGGGAGTTTTTACATGTTGCAAATCCTCCCCGAGTCCATGAGGTCTCGGAGGCCCAGAGGCATCTCGTGTGTCCCTGATGTGCACGGGACCCATCAGGACCCGAGCAGAGCTCCAGGGAGGGGTTTTGTTCAAGAGCTTCCAACGTTCTACCTGTTGATTTACAACTCGCCATCCTCACTCTCCAAGCCAAAGGCAGAATGTACCAGACCTTAAAAGGACTCAGAAATTCTCTTGTAGGGGACTTCTACTCATTTCCTTAACAAAAGCTCAGCTTAAAAAAAAAAAAGGTGAGGTCATCACCAGCTTCATGGTGACGGTGACGCCATCAGGTAAAAACACATTTCTTTTGAAACGTAGCTTCTGGGTTTTTTTGTCACCGTTGCCTACAAAAGATTGATTTATTATAATTTTTTCAGTGTGTTATTGAGTCCTACAAAAGGTTTAATACGGAGCACATGAACACAGAGCTGCGATGTGCGTCGGAAGAATTGCGCTGCTGGTTTACGGATCGCCCGAGCGCGGCAGGGGCTCAGGGACAGATGTCCATTCTGAGGCTGAAAGGTGTGTCTTCAAGAGTCCCGTGACTGGAGCAGCTAAGTGGTGTTTCTGGGATGCTGCGCTCGGATGTGGACGGGCCGTGTCTCCGTGTCTTTTGCTTAGTGGGCTTTTTGAGCTTCTGTTAAAAAAAAAAAAAAACAGGTCCTAATTATATCCTTCCTTTCTAGCTTCTGTAACGGGGGTTCTCCGCACACATCCAGCCGTACTGAAGGAAGCCGTTCTTTGGCGTGAAACGTGTGGAGTGGCAGAAATGTTGGTGGGGACACTGCCAAGAAATGGGGTGTTTGGTCTGGAGCTTGGCTTCTTAGCTGTGGGCTGATGGAGCCTCCGGGCCCCCAGAGCCTGGTGTCTGGAGGGTGGGGGCGGGGGGGCAGGGCCTCCACTCCCCCAGCTGTCTGTGATTAGGAGCAGGTCTGGCCCACACACCGACCTGCTCTTTCTGGCGTCCCTGCCGGTTTGCCCGACGGTGAGGTCATCTGGAAGAGCCCAGGCGTGTCTGTGCACACGGAGTTGACACACGAGGCTTTCATTAGGCGGTTCCTTGGGTGTGAGAGGCCTTGCCGGCTGGGTGTGTAATAGTAGCCCCTCGGATGAGGGAGCGCGGCGGGATTTCTGGGACACGGAGCCTGCAGGAGCCGGACAGTTCCAGTCTGTTTTCCGGAGGACACGAGGGAAGGCAGGCTGTAGGGTCTGGGTCGCTCTGTTGGCCTCTGGCCAGTTTGGCCTAAGTGCTGGAACTGTGCATGTGTGTGTGCGTGTGTGTGTGCGCGTGGACACAGGCATGTACGCCGTATGGGCAAATCTGCTCACAGTTCAATAAACAGAAAACCAGAGTTTGTGCCCAGCGCCCACTGCTTCCTCTTTGGCCTTTGACGGGCAGCGTGCTTTCTTGTGACTTGAACTCGGCTGCACACCCGCCCCCCGTCCTCGTGCTTCTTCTCCCCTTTCCAGCCTCTGCAGCTGAGGTGACTTTGGTCCTAGCACCAGGCAGGAGCCGGGATGCCCCTTTCCTGGTGCCTTTTGCTGGGATCTCCCGTCCAGCCCGGAGCCTGGAAGCCCGCAGCCCTCTCCGTCAGGCTCACGGGGAATCGACTTCGCTCCGATGCATCTCGGTCCTAGTTTCGTGCCATCCTTGGCGGAATGGGAAGACAGTCATGGTGCAGCTGTCTGTGAGGCTGACCTCTGCCAGAGAAGCGGTGAGAAAGGCGACTTGCAAGGGACTGTGGGCTCTGCCGTGTCCCCTCTCCTCTGTGTTTCCCTCAGCAGCCCCGGGGCCCCTTGAACTGCCTCCTTCCCCCGGGGAATATGGCCTTGCGGTCTCTAAGACCCAACGGCTCTTTGTGATGGCTCTCCAGCTTTAAAGAGTGTCCCCGACCACCCCACTGTGGCCCTCTGGGATGAATCTTGCCAGCTTTGCACATAGTTTCCTGAAACGGTCAACCCAGGAGACCTCAGCAGCTCATGGCCTCTGCGAGGGCCCCACTGCTCTCTGCCCGCACCAGCTCCCCTCGGGGCTCCCGTGCTTACCCAGCACAAGTCCCGCTTTGGAACAAAGGCAGACCCTGCCCTCTTCATCCTCGAGTTCCTTTCTGCCCCTCCGGGGTGCAGAGTCTCGTGGAGTTCGGGCAGATGTGGGGTTTTGAGATGACTTCCTGTCTCGGAACGGGTTTGCGGCTTGATTTCAGGCTCATCTCTGTCCCGACAGTGACCTGGACTCCGTTTAGTTCAGTTTTAAAAGGATTGATCTGGCGGCCACTGTGTGTGAACTCGCTTATTTCTGTGGTTAGCAAGATTCACTTCTGGGTGGTTATTTTATTTTATTATTTTTTAAGATTTTATTTATGTATTTGGCAGACAGAGATCACAAGCAGGCAGAGAGGCAGACAGAGAGAGAGGGGGAAGCAGGCTTCCCGCCAGCAGAGAGCCCAATTTGGGACTCGATCCCAGGACCCTGGGATCATGACCTGAGCCGAAGGCAGAGGCTTAGCCCACTGAGCCACCCAGGAGCCCCTGGGTGGTTTTGCGACAAGCCGCTGAACCGCCAAGGACAAACTGGGACCAGGGTCACACGGGACGGTTAACTCAGAGGAGCGCTTGCGTCACCCATGTCTGCGCCCTCCCCAGGAGGCTCTGGGACGGTGTCCGTCTGTTCAGCGCGTGGGACGGCCGCCTTCTTTCCCGCGTGGGGAGATGCTTGCCCAGGGGCCGCGGGCGTGAGGTGGCACTGGTTGGAGCTTTCTAGCCAAAAGCAGAGGGTTCCACAGCTGGGGCACTTCGAACCACACCTGGGGGCGTGTTTAAAACAAACAGCACAGGTCCCACAGGTTGGGACCCAGAGGCTGGGGCCCAGAGCGACACTCTGACCAAGCTGTAGACAGCAGTGTGTCCAGAGACGTGACGGGGGGAGCTTTGGCGGAAAGAAAAATCCAGAGCTTGTGAGAAATCGTGAAGCCTGTGGATATTTGTGTGAACAAGAAGGTCTGGGTGTGAGGTTAGTGCCTCGAAGGCAGAAAAGGAGCTTTTTCGTTTGGGAGTTTGTTGAAGGAAGAGGACCGTCTGTGGTCAGTCCGCCCTGCCCGACAGCCAGGAGCCGTCCCAGGCAGAGCTCCCGCCGACAGGGGCTCCGACCTTCCCCCTCCTCCGGCTCTGGGGCCTGCGGAATAGGCATTGCCTCGGAGTTTGCTTAAAATGCGGGATCCAGGTCCAACCCTGGTCTGCCCCTGCGGATTCTGAGCCCGCATTGTTTTTTTTGTTTTTTTTTTTTTTTTTAGGATTTTATTTGTCAGAGAAAGAGAGAGTGAGCACAAGCAGGGGAGCGGCAGGCAGAGGGAGAAGCAGGCTCCCCGGTGTGCAGGGAGCCCGATGCCGGACTCCACCCCGGGATTCTGGGATCATGACCTGAGCCAGTTCTGAGCCTGCGTTTTAACAAAAGCCCCAGGGGGTCCACAGACACAGGGAAGCTTGAGGGGTGCTAGTGTAGGGCACACTTTGGGGAGGAGGAAGCCAACCCCACCGTGTTTCCTTGCTGGAGGGTCCCTGCGTGGAGTGCCGCCCCTCCCCAGTGTCCGGCCAGGAGCTCCGAGTAAGGGGATTGACGTTCACAGTGCAGAGGTCTAGCCGGAGGCCGGTTCCAGAGACCATACCCAAGTATTTGCATTTGTGAATAGGCATAAATACTATCACACCATTACAGGTTTCAGTGTGAGTGAGTGAGTGATTGCTGGACGTGCTTTGATCTTGCGGTGCTAACGTCTTCATGGGGCGATGGTAATGATGACCCACATCTGTGCCACGCTCACAGTGTTAGCAAACCCCAGTGACAGCGGAAGGGCAGGGGAGCTCGCTAATGCACGCAGAATCTCCCCCGTGGGCCCCACTCTGCTCCAGGCACTTTGTTTACTGACTGACTTGTCCCCATGTCCGCCCTGAGTCCTGAGCAGTCTCACGCTCCTTTTGTAGGGGACAACAATGAACAACAGAGGTTTCACGTTCCTTTCCCAGTTCATGCTGCTAGGGCGACCCTACGAACCTAATATTTTAACCACATCTCTGTTTTTAGTATTATTTGTTAAAGATGTGTTTGTTTATGTGACAGACAGATCACAAGTAGGCAGAGAGGCAGGCAGAGGGAGAGGGGGAGGCAGGCTCCCTGCTGAGCAGAGAGCCCGACTTGGGGCTCGATTCCGGAACCCTGAGATCATGACCTGAGCCGAAGGCAGAGGCTTTAACCTACTGAGCCTCCCAGGTGCCCTCCCCAAAAAACTTATCTAGTAGATACATTCTCTTTTTGTGATTTTAGAGGTACAGGTCACTTGGGGTGACAACGGGACATTGGAGCAGTGACAGAACAGGGCACACACAAACACGCACATATTCCATATAAAATACCCAAGTATTCTAAACGTGTATGTAAATATTTTGGTTGCCATTTCCTGTCCCGAATTATCTCCTGCTGTCACCTTTGGCTGGATGACAAACACCGCAACTCCTTAGGTCACACTCGCAGAGGTCAGGCCTGGCCTAGAACAGAGTCTATGAATTAAAGATGGTGCCTTTGGGTTTCCTGTTGCTTTAAGGAGGGGAATCCTTTTCAGGCCCTCTTGGGATGTACAGCGGTGATGGATGTTCATGGAAAAACCCACCGCAACGTTCCCGTCTCCTTCATAAATTCCTTCTCCTTCATTGACTCAGGAAAAGTCTACCATCTTGGCCTCACCGACAGCTGGCCACGGTGAGCCCAGGTTTCCGCTAAGACTGAACCGTTTGCACCACTTCTAGCTACTCAAGCCAGCGTTTATGAGAAAAGCAGTTGCTGGTGTGAGTCCCCATTTCAGTAAAAGCTGCCCCAGCCATTTTATATTCTTTCTCCTTGGAATCCGCAGGCTGCACCTGTCCCCTGGGGTTACGCTGTCACCTCTCTGTGCTCCCACAGCAGACTTGAAACTCCTGGGATGTGCTGATCGGACCGTACTCATGGGTGTGTCAAGGCAGGAACACGTGGCGGGAGTAGGTCCTGAGAAGCAGCAGCCCCTTTCAAGAAAGCCGCCTCGGCTTTCTCTTCCAGGTCTTCAGGCGGGTCGTGGCTGAGCTCAGGGAGAGGTCAGAGAGGACGTGGGGGAGACTCGAACGTTCTGTGTTCTGAATCCACCCCGAGGGCTCCCTTCCACGGCGTAGCCCCGCTCCTTTCCAATCAGTGTGCTGAAGTTCACCTCAGAGACCTGGCAAGTCTGTGACCTCGACGTAGGACGCTGCAGACCCCACAGTTAAACTTGGGCTCCTCCCGGCATTGTAGAAAGCGAGTGATAATTTGGGGCCAACCTGACAACACCCTTGTCCTCGGACTGTGGCCAGAGCGGAGAGCGTCTCTTACTGATTCTCTCTTTATTTGTCTTGTCTTTTCCTTCCGTTTCTTTCATTTCTTTTCTTCCCTTTTCTCTCTATTTCCTTCTTTCATTTTAAAAGATTTTATTTATTTATGAGAGAGAGGAAGAAAGAGCAGGAGTTGGGGTAAGGGGAGAGGGAGATGCAGGTTCTCCCCTGAGCGGGGAGCCCAAAACTGGGCTCGATCCCAGGACCCTGGGATCATGACCTGAGCCGAAGGTCGATGTGTAACCCACTGAGCCACCCAGGCGCCCCTTGTTTTTTCTTTCAAGGGCACTCAGAGGCAGCTCTCGACCTTCCAGTCCTTGTAGTCATCATTGCCACTGTAAAGGTCAAACACGGGAGCTCCATGGGTCTTCAAAAACCCTTGCTTTCGATGATTATTTTATCCAGAAGAAAGCACAGGAGACAGTCAATTATGACGCGAGGCATGCCACGGATACTAGCATCCGAATTTTCACTGGCCGGAAGGTCAGCGCTTCTGTTCTCCAAGAACAGAGATAAGCAAACCGCTTAGGAAGGTCGTCCGCTCCTGGTACCCCACACTGTGTCATGGAGACAGAAGCCATGTTTCCTAGAAACAAGAGTATCCCATGGCACACGAGAGCCTGCCTACAGCCCTTCACACACAAGCAGCATTTCTCTCGGGCAAGGTTTACTGAAAGGAATACGTGGAGAGCCGGTCTCAGAACACCCTGACCAGTACTGAGTGTTATTCAACGAGTCCTTACTAATAGGATTGATTACTAATAGGATTGGTTCCTTTCCCTCTTCTGGTTTTATCTCCTTAGTGAGAGGACACATTTTCCAAAGGTTGGTTGGGTTTTTCCTTCGGTGGATTCCCTCATTTTGGGGGGTGGGTGGGATCTGTTTCGGGAAGGGAGAGGCTACTTCATGCTGCCGTAATAAATAATTCCCCCAAATACCGATGGCTTCATGTCACAACATGAAAGTTGTCACTCCTGGGGTATGACATGTCCCCTGTGGGTTGGCTGGGTGTGTTCTCTTTGTCCTCACTCAGGAGTCCTGGCCGAGCGAGGCTTCTGTCTCCTTCTCTGAGAGCTGTCGCCAGGGAAAGAGACCAATGGACCACACAGTGATCCCTGAAGTTCTGGGTCCCTTCTGGTCCTTTTCTCATTAACTAAAGCATGTCGCATGGCTGTGCCTGATGATAGCAAGGGGTTTGGGGGCGTATAGCCCAACTACATGCCCAGAAGGGAATGAACTGGAAATATTTTGCTGAATGGCACTCCCAGTGACCTAAGGACTTGGGGGTTTTTCTTTCTCTTTTCTTTTTTATCAGAATGTTACATTTATTGCGAAATTTTTATCTGGGGGGGGGGGCTTTTAGAGATTCTATAAATAGGGGCAGAAACAATTGTCATGGAGATATTTAGACATTCCTTCCAGAAGGATCAAGTAGACAAAACCAAGTAACAGCTTGAATGACACCGAATGTATCTGAATTCAAGGAGGTTTGGTGTGCCTGTGTAATTCCAATTTTGTGCTCTAAAAAAGAGAATATCCTTTTTTCTTTTTTTTTTTTTTAAAGATTTTATTTATTTCTTTGACAGAGAGAGATCACAAGTAGTCAGAGAGGCAGGCAGAGAGAGAGAGAGAGGGAAGCAGGCTCCCTGCCGAGCATAGAGCCCGATGCGGGACTCGATCCCAGGACCCCGAGATCATGACCCGAGCCGAAGGCAGCAGCTTAACCCACTGAGCCACCCAGTGCCCCAATATCCTTCTTTCTTGAGCCATTCTTGAACCTTAACAAAACTTGGCTACGTGTTAGATCAAAGACAACCTAACTAAATTCCAAAGGACAGACATTATAGGCACATCCTTTGGCTACAATCCAATAAATCAGAAATCAGTAAAAGTTTGCATGAGAATGCCACCCGCTTGGCATCTAAAAATTAAAACCAAAACACTTTCAGTTTAATGAATAATTCCAAGAGTGGACTCTTGGGAAAAAAATGCAGTAAGTTGACAAATACGGCATGTTTAATGGAGAATTAAATAGAGCTGTCACTAAAATAAACGGGAAGTGAAAAAAATATGGGAGATTTAGAACAGAATACTTGAGGGGCATTGGAGTGGCTCAGTGGGTTAAGCATCTGCCTTCGCTCGGGTCGTGATGCTGGGGTGCTGGGATTGAGCCCCGCATCGGGCTCCCTGCTTAGCGGGGAGCCTGTTTCTCCCTCTCTCTCTGCCTGCCACTCCCCCTGCTTGTTCTATCTCTGTCTCTGTCCAATAAATAAGTAAAATATTTTTAAAAAATATTTCATAGAGTTTTGTAAAAATACATTTGAACATCTACATGACATGGAGGTTTTCTGGGGAAATATACATTAGGGAAATGGATTCAAACCCAAGTAAGTGGTCTAAATCGGGAGTCGCATATTTGTAGACTTCCCAGCAAAGGACAGCTTACAGCCCCGTCGTATTGGGCTCACACATCATTTTATAAAACAGAAAAATCTCCTATGAAAAATACGTACCTCTCTCTCCTCTTAAAATCTTGGAGCCTCAACAAGACTAGACCTGAACACCTTCACTACAGTATTGGGGTGACGGGAGTAGCTGTCTCCTCCAGGCAGGCAGATGCCACAGTCTCCACCCTTCCTTACTGTCTTACACACGCCTGCCGCCTTCTGATGGACTAGCTTGGTCCCCGTGGACTTTGCAGGCTGGCACTCTGCCTGAATTTCAGACCAGGGAGTGATGAGATTTTCCACTGCTATGGTGATTCATTCTTCCTTTCCTTCAGTTTTTTTTTTTTTTTTTTTTTAAGGTTTTAAATTATTTATTTGAAAGAGAGAGTGTGCACAAGCAGCAGGAGGGGCAGAAGGAGACGGAACCCAGCAGGTTCCCCGCTGAGCAGGAGCCCGACACGGGGCTCGATCCCAGGACCCTGAGAGCATGACCTGAGCCGAAGGCAGAGGCTTAAGGACTGAGCCACCCAGGCGCCCCCTCCTTTCCTTTAGTTTTAATTCCATGTTTGGGGGCTTGTTTTGTCTTTCTGTGTTTATTTCCTGTTTCGCTTTGTTGTCATTTCCAGCAACTTCAGTAGATTATTTTAATTCTTTGTGATTTAATAATTAAGGCAGCCAAGGCAGGAAATTTGCCACTGAGAAGAGCTTTGGGGACGTGTCTCGTGTTTTGGTGGTTTTCTTGTTCCGCGGTTTGCTTTATGATATTTTCTCGTGCATTTGCATCCTGTCGGTTTCTCTGCGGATTTTTTTAAGCAAGTGTTTTATAATTTCCAGGACGCTGGAATTTTAAGTTTACGTTGAAATTTTCCGTTTTTATTGCATTGTGGAAAGTGAATAGGACCTGCCTTTGGGGAGGACTTTCCTCAGAACCGAGAACTTGTGCTCTCGGGCCCATGTGGCCGCTGTGGTATGAGGCTTTCGCGTCCGCACAGCAGCTGTCTTCCTGCCTGGTGCTGCCTCACCTCTGTCTTCGTTCTTTTATCTGCGATAAGTTTGATGTGTTCAATTCTCCCACTGCTGTTACCTTGCTTCCTTGGTTTACTTCCAACACTTTCTTAAAGATTTTATTTATTTATTTGACAGAGATCACAAGTAGGCAGAGAGGCAGGCAGAGAGAGAGGAGGAAGCAGGCTCCCAACCGAGCAGAGAGCCCGATGGGGGCTCGATCCCAGGATCACCACCTGAGCTGAAGGCAGAGGCTTTAACCCACGGAGCCCCCCAGGCACCGCCCAACAGTTTTTTAATTTCAATTTTCTGTGCTCTGCCTGCCCTCAGAGTAGTTTTTATCTTTTATCCTTGGAAATGTTCTTTAAACGCTTTTGAGTTAGACTTCTGCTTTCTGTTGATCTTTGCCACATGACGTTTTGTCCGTGTTTGGGTGACATTTACGGTCAAGTGTGTCCTACGGGGACGTTCGCTTCCAGGCAGCTTCTTCCAGAAACACAGCCCAGTGCACTTTTGGTGTGAAGTTTTCACACAGCATATGCTGTGCTGTTTTAACTTCTTAATTATTCTGAGAGCCTTTTTATGGGCAAGCTTAACCTTGTAACAAACAACCCATCCTTTATTTCTAAACTTACGTTGGGTCTTAATTCTGTCATTCTGTGTTACACGTCCTATTTAATTTGTCTTTTTTAACTGCAATGCGTTTTTTAATTTTTATTTTTTTAAATTGAAGTGTAACTGATGTACCACATTATACTAGTTTCGCGTGTACATCATGATCAATATTTGTATGTATCGTGAAATGATTACCGCGACCGATCTAGTTAATGTCCGTCACCTTACAGAGGTACAGTTTTATTTTCTGGTGATCAGAACTTTAAAAATCTACTCTCTTGGAAACTTTAAACTATGGGGACGTCTGAGTGGCTCAGTGGGTTAAAGTCTCTGCCTTCGGCTCAGGTCATGATCTCAGGGTCCTGGGATCGAGTCCCGCATCTGGCTCTCTGCTCAGCAGGGAGCCTGCTTCCTCCTCTCTCTCTCTCTGCCTGCCTCTCTCCCTACTTGGGATCTCTCACTGTCAAATAAATAAATAAAATCTTTAAAAAAACCCTTTAAGCTATATAATGCAGTATTCCTAATTGTCATCATGCAGTGTATTGTATCCCCATGACTTACTTATTTTATAACTGAAACTGCGTACCTTTAACCCCTTCACCCGTTCAACCCAGCTCCCCATCCTCACCTTTGACAACCACCAGTGTGTTAGCTGGATTGACTCTATATCTCTCTCTCCATCCATCCATCCATCTATCTGACTGTCCATCAGTCCATCCATCCATCCATCCGTTTACCTATCAATCCATCTATCTGCCTATCTGTCCATCTGTCTGTCCCCATCCATCCATCCATCCATACATCCATCTATCTGACTGTCCATCCGTCCATCCATCCATCCATCCATCCGTTTACCTATCTATCAATCCATCTATCTGCCTATCTGTCCATCTGTCTGTCCACCCATCCATCCATCCATCCGTTTATCTATCAATCCATCTATCTGCCTATCTGTCCATCTGTCTGTCCACCCACCCATCCATCCATCCATCTATCTGACTGTCCATCAGTCCGTCCATCCATCCATCCATCCATCCATCCATTTACCTATCTATCAATCCATCTATCTGCCTATCTGTCCATCTGTCTGTCCACCCATCCATCCATCCATCCGTTTACCTATCAATCCATCTATCTGCCTATCT